>NC_042990.1:15469705-15601956 GCF_901001165.1 Salmo trutta | reverse complement strand
ATTTGGATGTAATCAAGTTCATTTAGGTATTGTCTGGATCAAAGCCAAAAGATCTGACTGTGTGCTCCTTATTCCATTTTGAGGGCCCTTGATTTTGTGATCTTTACACCAGGATGGCCGAGAGGTTAAGGCGTTGGACTTAAGATCCAATGGACATATGTCCCTCGTGGGTTCGAACCCCAATTCTGGTAGAAGTTTATCTTTGATTTGGATGTTGTCAATTGGTCCTATCACTCGTTCGAAGTTTGTTTAGATCCAAATTGTAAAGAATTGACTTTCTTCCCCTTATTCCTTCCTGACTCGACGCACAGTGTTTATTACTTGAAAACACAAACGATGGCTGCCAGTTTTTTTTAGTTGAGGCTGTTACAAGTCATTCTCATCTTAATTCATTATTTTCTTCGCTCGCAAACCCATTCTTAGTTATTAAGTTTGAATTTGTGATGTCACCACGTCTCATATTTAGCATATTGTCTGGCTCAAAGCCAAAATAACTGACTGTGTGGCTCTCAGTCATTCCAATTTCACTGGGCTCTGATCGTACTTTATTTACACCAGGATGGCATGAGCGGTTTAGACGTTGGAATAAAAATCCAATGAACAGTATGTTCTTGAGGGTACCAACCCGATTCCTGGAAAAAGTTTACTTGGATGTAATCAACCGTCCTTTCATCATTACATTTAGCGTTGGATCAAATCTGAACGAAACGACTATGACAAGTCTTCCATTTGACTCAGCTCTTGTTAATCTTTTAGACACACTGGTTGGCAGTGGTTAAGGCGTTAGACTCATGATCGTAATAAATGTTCTTTTTGATTCGAAACCTACATCTGGTAGAATGTTTGATTTGGATGTAATCAAGTTTTCATTTAGTATTGTCTGGATCAATGCCAAAAGATCTGACTGTGTGCCTCCTTATTCCATTTTGACTGGGCACTGATTTTGTGATCTTTACACCAGGATGGCCGAGAGGTTAAGGCGTTGGACTTAAGATCAATGGACATATGTTCCTCGTGGGTTCGAACCCCACTTCTGGTAGAAGTTTATCTTTAATTTGGATGTTGTCAATTGTCCTATCACTCGTTCGAAGTTTGTTTAGATCAAAGTTGAAAGAATTGACTTTCTTCCCCTTATTCCTCCTTGACTGAGCAAGTGTTTATTCTTTAAAACACAAAAGATGGCTGAGTGGTTAAGGTGTTAGAGTCATTATCATCTTAATTGTTATTCTTCTTGCTTCGAAACCCCATTCTTGTATTAAGTTTGATTTGGATGTCAACAAGTCTCATTTAGATATTGTCTGGCTCAAAGCCAAAATAACTGACTGTGATCCTCATTTCAATTTCACTGGGCTCTTGATCGTACTTTATTTACACCAGGATGGATGAGCGGTTTAGACGTTGAAATAAAAAACCAATGAACAGTATGTTTTTGAGGGTACCAACCCCATTCCTGGAAAAAGTTTATTTTGGATGTAATCAACCCTTCTTTCACTCATTTACATTTAGCGTGGATCAAATCTGAACGAAATGACTATGACAAGTTCTTCCATTTTGACTCAGCTTTTGTTAATCTTTTAGAAACACCTGGTTGGCAGTGTGTTTAAGGCGTTAGACTCATGATCGTAATAAAATGTTCTTGTTGTTTCGAAACCTACATCTGGTAGAATGTTTGATTTGGATGTAATCAAGTTTCATTTAGGTATTGTCTGGAGCAAAGCCAAAAGATCTGACTGTGTGCTCCTTATTCCATTTTGACTGGGCCCTTGATTTTGTGATCTTTACACCAGGATGGCCGAGAGGTTAAGGCGTTGGACTTAAGATCCAATGGACATATGTCCTCGTGGGTTCGAACCCCACTTCTGGTAGAAGTTTATCTTTGATTTGGATGTTGTCAATTGTCCTATCACTCGTTCGAAGTTTGTTTAGATCAAAGTTGAAAGAATTGACTTTCTTCCCTTATTCCTCCTTGACTGAGCAAGTGTTTATTCTTTAAAACACAAAAGATGGCTGAGTAGTTGAGGTGTTAAAGTCATTATCATCTTAATTATTATTCTTCTTGCTTCGAAACCCCATTCTTGTATTAAGTTTGATTTGGATGTCAACAAGTCTCATTTAGATATTGTCTGGCTCAAAGCCAAAATAACTGACTGTGTGCTCCTCATTCCAATTTCACTGGGCTCTTGATCGTACTTTATTTACACCAGGATGGATGAGCGGTTTAGACGTTGGAATAAAAATCCAATGAACAGTATGTTCTTGAGGGTACCAACCCGATTCCTGGAAAAAGTTTACTTTGGATGTAATCAACCGTCCTTTCACTCATTTACATTTAGCGTGGATCAAATCTGAACGAAACGACTATGACAAGTTCTTCCATTTTGACTCAGCTCTTGTTAATCTTTTAGAAACACCTGGTTGGCAGTGTGTTTAAGGCGTTAGACTCATGATCGTAATAAAATGTTCTTGTTGATTCGAAACCTACATCTGGTAGAATGTTTGATTTGGATGTAATCAAGTTTCATTTAGGTATTGTCTGGATCAAAGCCAAAACATCTGACTGTGTGCTCCTTATTCCATTTTGACTGGGCCCTTGATTTTGTGATCTTTACACCAGGATGGCCGAGAGGTTAAGGCGTTGGACTTAAGATCCAATGGACATATGTCCTCGTGGGTTCGAACCCCAATTCTGGTAGAAGTTTATCTTTGATTTGGATGTTGTCAATTGTCCTATCACTCGTTCGAAGTTTGTTTAGATCAAAGTTGAAAGAATTTACTTTCTTCCCGTTATTCCTCCTTGACTGAGCAAGTGTTTATTCTTTAAAACACAAAAGATGGCTGAGTGGTTAAGGTGTTAGAGTCATTATCATCTTAATTATTATTCTTCTTGCTTCGAAACCCCATTCTTGTATTAAGTTTGATTTGGATGTCAACAAGTCTCATTTAGATATTGTCTGGCTCAAAGCCAAAATATCTGACTGTGTGATCCTCATTTCAATTTCACTGGGCTCTTGATCGTACTTTATTTACACCAGGATGGATGAGCGGTTTAGACGTTGGAATAAAAATCCAATGAACAGTATGTTCTTGAGGGTACCAACCCGATTCCTGGAAAAAGTTTACTTTGGATGTAATCAACCGTCCTTTCACTCATTTACATTTAGCGTGGATCAAATCTGAACGAAACGAGCATGACAAGTTCTTCCATTTTGACTCAGCACTTGTTAATCTTTTAGAAACACCTGGTTGGCAGTGTGTTTAAGGCGTTAGACTCATGATCGTAATAAAATGTTCTTGTTGATTCGAAACCTACATCTGGTAGAATGTTTGATTTGGATGTAATCAAGTTTCATTTAGGTATTGTCTGGATCAAAGCCAAAACATCTGACTGTGTGCTCCTTATTCCATTTTGACTGGGCCCTTGATTTTGTGATCTTTACACCAGGATGGCTGAGAGGTTAAGGCGTTGGACTTAAGATCCAATGGACATATGTCCTCGTGGGTTCGAACCCCACTTCTGGTAGAAGTTTATCTTTGATTTGGATGTTGTCAATTGTCCTATCACTCGTTCGAAGTTTGTTTAGATCAAAGTTGAAAGAATTGACTTTCTTCCCCTTATTCCTCCTTGACTGAGCAAGTGTTTATTCTTTAAAACACAAAGATGGCTGAGTGGTTAAGGTGTTAGAGTCATTATCATCTTAATTATTATTCTTCTTGCTTCGAAACCCCATTCTTGTATTAAGTTTGATTTGCATGTCAACAAGTCTCATTTAGATATTGTCTGGCTCAAAGCCACAATAACTGACTGTGTGCTCCTCATTCCAATTTCACTGGGCTCTTGATCGTACTTTATTTACACCAGGATGGATGAGCGGTTTAGACGTTGAAATAAAAATCCAATGAACAGTATGTTCTTGAGGGTACCAACCCCATTCCTGGAAAAAGTTTATTTTGGATGTAATCAACCCTTCTTTCACTCATTTACATTTAGCGTGGATCAAATCTGAACGAAATGACTATGACAAGTTCTTCCATTTTGACTCAGCTTTTGTTAATCTTTTAGAATCACCTGGTTGGCAGTGTGTTTAAGGCATTAGACTCATGATCGTAATAAAATGTTCTTGTTTTTTCGAAACCTACATCTGGTAGAATGTTTGATTTGGATGTAATCAAGTTTCATTTACGTATTGTCTGGATCAAAGCCAAAAGATCTGACTGTGTGCTCCTTATTCCATTTTGACTGGGCCCTTGATTTTGGGTTCTTTACACCAGGATGGCCGAGAGGTTAAGGCGTTGGACTTAAGATCCAATGGACGCATGTCCTCGTGGGTTCGAACCCCACTTCTGGTAGAATTTTATCTTTGATTTGGATGTTGTCAATTGTCCTATCACTTGTTCGAAGTTTGTTTAGATCAAAGTTGAAAGAATTTACTTTCTTCCCGTTATTCCTCCTTGACTGAGCAAGTGTTTATTCTTTAAAACACAAAAGATGGCTGAGTGGTTAAGGTGTTAGAGTCATTATCATCTTAATTATTATTCTTCTTGCTTCGAAACCCCATTCTTGTATTAAGTTTGATTTGGATGTCAACAAGTCTCATTTAGATATTGTCTGGCTCAAAGCCAAAATAACTGACTGTGTGCTCCTCATTCCAATTTCACTGGGCTCTTGATCGTACTTTATTTACACCAGGATGGATGAGCGGTTTAGACATTGGAATAAAAATCCAATGAACAGTATGTTCTTGAGGGTACCAACCCGATTCCTGGAAAAAGTTTACTTTGGATGTAATCAACCGTCCTTTCACTCATTTACATTTAGCGTGGATCAAATCTGAACGAAACGACTATGACAAGTTCTTCCATTTTGACTCAGCTCTTGTTAATCTTTTAGAAACACCTGGTTGGCAGTGTGTTTAAGGCGTTAGACTCATGATCGTAATAAAATGTTCTTGTTGATTCGAAACCTACATCTGGTAGAATGTTTGATTTGGATGTAATCAAGTTTCATTTAGGTATTGTCTGGATCAAAGCCAAAAGATCTGACTGTGTGCTCCTTATTCCATTTTGACTGGGCCCTTGATTTTGTGATCTTTACACCAGGATGGCCGAGAGGTTAAGGCGTTGGACTTAAGATCCAATGGACATATGTCCTCGTGGGTTCGAACCCCAATTCTGGTAAAAGTTTATCTTTAATTTGGATGTTGTCAATTGTCCTATCACTCGTTCGAAGTTTGTTTAGATCAAAGTTGAAAGAATTGACTTTCTTCCCCTTATTCCTCCTTGACTGAGCAAGTGTTTATTCTTTAAAACACAAAAGATGGCTGAGTGGTTAAGGTGTTAGAGTCATTATCATCTTAATTGTTATTCTTCTTGCTTCGAAACCCCATTCTTGTATTAAGTTTGATTTGGATGTCAACAAGTCTCATTTAGATATTGTCTGGCTCAAAGCCAAAATAACTGACTGTGATCCTCATTTCAATTTCACTGGGCTCTTGATCGTACTTTATTTACACCAGGATGGATGAGCGGTTTAGACGTTGAAATAAAAATCCAATGAACAGTATGTTCTTGAGGGTACCAACCCCATTCCTGGAAAAAGTTTATTTTGGATGTAATCAACCCTTCTTTCACTCATTTACATTTAGCGTGGATCAAATCTGAACGAAATGACTATGACAAGTTCTTCCATTTTGACTCAGCTTTTGTTAATCTTTTAGAATCACCTGGTTGGCAGTGTGTTTAAGGCATTAGACTCATGATCGTAATAAAATGTTCTTGTTTTTTCGAAACCTACATCTGGTAGAATGTTTGATTTGGATGTAATCAAGTTTCATTTACGTATTGTCTGGATCAAAGCCAAAAGATCTGACTGTGTGCTCCTTATTCCATTTTGACTGGGCCCTTGATTTTGGGTTCTTTACACCAGGATGGCCGAGAGGTTAAGGCGTTGGACTTAAGATCCAATGGACGCATGTCCTCGTGGGTTCGAACCCCACTTCTGGTAGAATTTTATCTTTGATTTGGATGTTGTCAATTGTCCTATCACTTGTTCGAAGTTTGTTTAGATCAAAGTTGAAAGAATTTACTTTCTTCCCGTTATTCCTCCTTGACTGAGCAAGTGTTTATTCTTTAAAACACAAAAGATGGCTGAGTGGTTAAGGTGTTAGAGTCATTATCATCTTAATTATTATTCTTCTTGCTTCGAAACCCCATTCTTGTATTAAGTTTGATTTGGATGTCAACAAGTCTCATTTAGATATTGTCTGGCTCAAAGCCAAAATAACTGACTGTGTGCTCCTCATTCCAATTTCACTGGGCTCTTGATCGTACTTTATTTACACCAGGATGGATGAGCGGTTTAGACGTTGGAATAAAAATCCAATGAACAGTATGTTCTTGAGGGTACCAACCCGATTCCTGGAAAAAGTTTACTTTGGATGTAATCAACCGTCCTTTCACTCATTTACATTTAGCGTGGATCAAATCTGAACGAAACGACTATGACAAGTTCTTCCATTTTGACTCAGCTTTTGTTAATCTTTTAGAAACACCTGGTTGGCAGTGTGTTTAAGGCATTAGACTCATGATCGTAATAAAATGTTCTTGTTGATTCGAAACCTACATCTGGTAGAATGTTTGATTTGGATGTAATCAAGTTTCATTTAGGTATTGTCTGGAGCAAAGCCAAAAGATCTGACTGTGTGCTCCTTATTCCATTTTGACTGGGCCCTTGATTTTGTGATCTTTACACCAGGATGGCCGAGAGGTTAAGGCGTTGGACTTAAGATCCAATGGACGCATGTCCTCGTGGGTTCGAACCTCACTTCTGGTAGAATTTTATCTTTGATTTGGATGTTGTCAATTGTCCTATCACTTGTTCGAAGTTTGTTTAGATCAAAGTTGAAAGAATTTACTTTCTTCCCGTTATTCCTCCTTGACTGAGCAAGTGTTTATTCTTTAAAACACAAAAGATGGCTGAGTGGTTAAGGTGTTAGAGTCATTATCATCTTAATTATTATTCTTCTTGCTTCGAAACCCCATTCTTGTATTAAGTTTGATTTGGATGTCAACAAGTCTCATTTAGATATTGTCTGGCTCAAAGCCAAAATAACTGACTGTGTGCTCCTCATTCCAATTTCACTGGGCTCTTGATCGTACTTTATTTACACCAGGATGGATGAGCGGTTTAGACGTTGGAATAAAAATCCAATGAACAGTATGTTCTTGAGGGTACCAACCCGATTCCTGGAAAAAGTTTACTTTGGATGTAATCAACCGTCCTTTCACTCATTTACATTTAGCGTGGATCAAATCTGAACGAAACGACTATGACAAGTTCTTCCATTTTGACTCAGCTCTTGTTAATCTTTTAGAAACACCTGGTTGGCAGTGTGTTTAAGGCGTTAGACTCATGATCGTAATAAAATGTTCTTGTTGATTCGAAACCTACATCTGGTAGAATGTTTGATTTGGATGTAATCAAGTTTCATTTAGGTATTGTCTGGAGCAAAGCCAAAAGATCTGACTGTGTGCTCCTTATTCCATTTTGACTGGGCCCTTGATTTTGTGATCTTTACACCAGGATGGCTGAGAGGTTAAGGCGTTGGACTTAAGATCCAATGGACATATGTCCTCGTGGGTTCGAACCACACTTCTGGTAGAAGTTTATCTTTGATTTGGATGTTGTCAATTGTCCTATCACTCGTTCGAAGTTTGTTTAGATCAAAGTTGAAAGAATTGACTTTCTTCCCCTTATTCATCCTTGACTGAGCAAGTGTTTATTCTTTAAAACACAAAAGATGGCTGAGTGGTTAAGGTGTTAGAGTCATTATCATCTTAATTATTATTCTTCTTGCTTCGAAACCCCATTCTTGTATTAAGTTTGATTTGGATGTCAACAAGTCTCATTTAGATATTGTCTGGCTCAAAGCCAAAATAACTGACTGTGTGCTCCTCATTCCAATTTCACTGGGCTCTTGATCGTACTTTATTTACACCAGGATGGATGAGCGGTTTAGACGTTGGAATAAAAATCCAATGAACAGTATGTTCTTGAGGGTACCAACCCGATTCCTGGAAAAAGTTTACTTTGGATGTAATCAACCGTCCTTTCACTCATTTACATTTAGCGTGGATCAAATCTGAACGAAATGACTATGACAAGTTCTTCCATTTTGACTCAGCTCTTGTTAATCTTTTAGAAACACCTGGTTGGCAGTGTGTTTAAGGCATTAGACTCATGATCGTAATAAAATGTTCTTGTTGATTCGAAACCTACATCTGGTAGAATGTTTGATTTGGATGTAATCAAGTTTCATTTAGGTATTGTCTGGAGCAAAGCCAAAAGATCTGACTGTGTGCTCCTTATTCCATTTTGACTGGGCCCTTGATTTTGTGATTTTTACACCAGGATTGCCGAGAGGTTAAGGCGTTGGACTTAAGATCCAATGGACGCATGTCCTCGTGGGTTCGAACCCCGCTTCTGGTAGAATTTTATCTTTGATTTGGATGTTGTCAATTGTCCTATCACTTGTTCGAAGTTTGTTTAGATCAAAGTTGAAAGAATTTACTTTCTTCCCGTTATTCCTCCTTGACTGAGCAAGTGTTTATTCTTTAAAACACAAAAGATGGCTGAGTGGTTAAGGTGTTAGAGTCATTATCATCTTAATTATTATTCTTCTTGCTTCGAAACCCCATTCTTGTATTAAGTTTGATTTGGATGTCAACAAGTCTCATTTAGATATTGTCTGGCTCAAAGCCAAAATAACTCACTGTGTGCTCCTCATTCCAATTTCACTGGGCTCTTGATCGTACTTTATTTACACCAGGATGGATGAGCGGTTTAGACGTTGGAATAAAAATCCAATGAACAGTATGTTCTTGAGGGTACCAACCCGATTCCTGGAAAAAGTTTACTTTGGATGTAATCAACCGTCCTTTCACTCATTTACATTTAGCGTGGATCAAATCTGAACGAAACGACTATGACAAGTTCTTCCATTTTGACTCAGCTCTTGTTAATCTTTTAGAAACACCTGGTTGGCAGTGTGTTTAAGGCGTTAGACTCATGATCGTAATAAAATGTTCTTGTTGATTCGAAACCTACATCTGGTAGAATGTTTGATTTGGATGTAATCAAGTTTCATTTAGGTATTGTCTGGATCAAAGCCAAAAGATCTGACTGTGTGCTCCTTATTCCATTTTGACTGGGCCCTTGATTTTGGGTTCTTTACACCAGGATGGCCGAGAGGTTAAGGCGTTGGACTTAAGATCCAATGGACGCATGTCCTCGTGGGTTCGAACCCCACTTCTGGTAGAAGTTTATCTTTAATTTGGATGTTGTCAATTGTCCTATCACTCGTTCGAAGTTTGTTTAGATCAAAGTTGAAAGAATTGACTTTCTTCCCCTTATTCCTCCTTGACTGAGCAAGTGTTTATTCTTTAAAACACAAAAGATGGCTGAGTGGTTAAGGTGTTAGAGTCTTTATCATCTTAATTGTTATTCTTCTTGCTTCGAAACCCCATTCTTGTATTAAGTTTGATTTCGATGTCAACAAGTCTCATTTAGATATTGTCTGGCTCAAAGCCAAAATAACTGACTGTGTGATCCTCATTTCAATTTCACTGGGCTCTTGATCGTACTTTATTTACACCAGGATGGATGAGCGGTTTAGACGTTGAAATAAAAATCCAATGAACAGTATGTTCTTGAGGGTACCAACCCGATTCCTGGAAAAAGTTTACTTTGGATGTAATCAACCGTCCTTTCACTCATTTACATTTAGCGTGGATCAAATCTGAACGAAACGACTATGACAAGTTCTTCCATTTTGACTCAGCTCTTGTTAATCTTTTAGAAACACCTGGTTGGCAGTGTGTTTAAGGCGTTAGACTCATGATCGTAATAAAATGTTCTTGTTGATTCGAAACCTACATCTGGTAGAATGTTTGATTTGGATGTAATCAAGTTTCATTTAGGTATTGTCTGGAGCAAAGCCAAAAGATCTGACTGTGTGCTCCTTATTCCATTTTGACTGGGCCCTTGATTTTGTGATCTTTACACCAGGATGGCCGAGAGGTTAAGGCGTTGGACTTAAGATCCAATGGACATTTGTTCTCGAGGGTTCAAACCCCACTTCTGGTAGAAGTTTATCTTTGATTTGGATGTTGTCAATTGTCCTATCACTCGTTCGAAGTTTGTTTAGATCAAAGTTGAAAGAATTGACTTTCTTCCCCTTATTCCTCCTTGACTGAGCAAGTGTTTATTCTTTAAAACACAAAAGATGGCTGAGTGGTTAAGGTGTTAGAGTCATTATCATCTTAATTATTATTCTTCTTGCTTCGAAACCCCATTCTTGTATTAAGTTTGATTTGGATGTCAACAAGTCTCATTTAGATATTGTCTGGCTCAAAGCCAAAATAACTCACTGTGTGCTCCTCATTCCAATTTCACTGGGCTCTTGATCGTACTTTATTTACACCAGGATGGATGAGCGGTACAGACGATGGAATAAAAATCCAATGAACAGTATGTTCTTGAGGGTACCAACCCCATTCCTGGAAAAAGCTTACTTTGGATGTAATCAACCCTCCTTTCACTCATTTACATTTAGCGCGGATCAAATCTGAAAGAAATGACTATGACAAGTTCTTCCATTTTGACTCAGCTCTTGTTAATGCTTTAGAAACAACTGGATGGCAGTGTGTTTAAGGCGTCAGTCTCATTATTGAATCGAAAATGTTGTTGTTGGTTCAAAACCTCCATCTGGTATAAAGTTTGATTTGGATGAAAAAATTATCATTTAAATATTGTCTGTCTTAAAGCCAAAATAACTGACCCTGTGGTCTTTATTCCACTTTGACTGGGCTCTTGATTGTACTTTATTTACAACAGGACGGCCGAGTGGTGTAGACGTTGGAACCTAAATTCAATGACCTGTATGTTCTCGTGGGTTCCAACCTCATTCCTGGAAAAAGCTTACTTTGGATGTAATCAACCCTCCTTTCACTCATTTACATTTAGTGTGGATCAAATCTGAAAGAAATGATTATGACAAGTTACTCCATTTTGACTCAGCACTTGATAATCTTTCAGAAACTCCTAGATGGCTGAGTGGTTCAGGTGTTAGACTCGTGAATGAATAGAATAATGTGGGTTTGAAACCTCCATCTGGGAGAAACTTTGATTTGGATGTATTAAGTCTCATTTCAATGTTGGCTGGATCAAAGCCAAACTATCGGACTACCTGCTCCTCATTCCACTTTGACTGGGCTCTTGATTTGAACTTATTTCCACCAGAATAGCTGAGAGGTTAAAGCATTGTAATTAAAATCCAAACAGGACTATATGTCTGCATATATGTCTGTTTCAAACCCCACTCCTGTAAAGATTTGGATGTAATCAACCCATCTTTTGCATTTTGTGTTGGATAAAGCTAAAAGAAACGACTATGACAAGTTGCTCCATTTTGACTCAGCACCTGTTATTCCTTTAGAAACACCTGAGTGTTTAAGGCGTTAGACTCATGACCAAAATGAAAATGTTCTTGTTGGTTCGAAACATCCGTCTGGTATTAAGTCTCATTTAGATATGCACCAGGATGGCTGAGAGGTTAAGGCATTAGACGTATGTCCTCGTGGGTTTGAACCCCGTTTGTGGTAGAAGTATAACTTTGATTTGGATGTTATCAAATGTCATTTCACTCATTTGGATTTTGTGTGAATCAAAGCTGAAAGAAATGACTGTGTCCCAGGTATTCCACTTTGACTCAGCACTTGTTTATCATTTAGAAACACCTAGATGGCTGAGTGGTTAAGGCGTTAGAATCAATATGAAATTATTGATTCTTCTTGTTGGTTCCAAACCTCCTTCTGGTAGAGAGTTTGATTTGGATGTCAACAAGTCTCATTTAGATATTGTCTAGCTCAAAGCCAAAATAGCTGACTATGTGCCCCTTATTCCACTTTGAATGGGCTCTTATAAGTACTTTATTTACACCAGGATGGCTGAGAGGTTTAGGTGTTGTAATTAATATCCAATGGCTTACATGTCCGTGTGTGTTCAAACCCCACTCTTGGA
This sequence comes from Salmo trutta, assembly GCF_901001165.1. Classification (NCBI taxonomy): domain Eukaryota; kingdom Metazoa; phylum Chordata; class Actinopteri; order Salmoniformes; family Salmonidae; genus Salmo; species Salmo trutta. Next base: position 15,589,880 of record NC_042990.1, on the reverse strand, counting down.
AGAATTTTGACATGGATGAAATCAACCCTCATTTACATTTAGTGTGGGTTAAAGCTGAAATAATTGACAATGGATGGCCGAGAGGTTAAGGCGTTGGAATTAAAATCCAATGGACTACGTGTGCGTTTAATCCCCACTCCTGGAAGAAGTTTGATTTGGATGTAATCAACCCTAATTTTAATCATTTGCATTTAGTGTGGATTAAAGCTGAAAGAAATGACTATGACAAGTTACTCTATTTTGACTCAGCACTTTAGGTGTTTATCCTTAATTAACACCTGGATGGCAGTGTGGTTAAGGCCTTAGACTCATGATCGAACTGAAGAATGTTCTTGTTCATTCAAAACCCCCTTCTGGTATAAAGTTTCACTTTTATTTGGATGTAATAATTTAGATATTGTCTGGCTCAAAGCCAAATATCTGTGTCCTCCTTATTTCACTGGGCTCTTGATTGTACTTTATTAACACCAGAATGGCTGAATGGTTAAGGTGTTGGATTTAAGAGCCAATGGACATATGTCCTTGTGGGTTTGAACCCCACTCCTGGTAGAAATGTACCTTTGATTTAGATGTAATGAAGTTTTATTTAGATATTGTGTTCTCCTTATTCCATTTTGACTAGGATCTTGATTGTACTCTATTAAAACTAGGATGGCCGGGAGGTTAAGACGTTGGATTAAGATCCAATGGACAAATGTCCTCGTGCGTTCGAACCCCACTCCTGGTAGAAGTTTGATTTGTATGTAATCAACCCTCCTTTTGCTCATTTGTATTTTATGTGGATAAAGGCTGAAAGAAATGTCTGTGACCCCTTTTTCCACTTTTAGCTACATCAGGATTATGAGAGGTTAAGGCGTTGGACTTAAGCTCCAGTGGACATATGGTTTTGAAGCCCTCTCCTGGTAACACGTTTACCTTTGATTTGGATGTAATCAACTCTGATTTGGACTTTGTGTGGAACAAATCCAAAATAAATGACTATGTCCACTTTGACTCAGCACTTTTTAGTCTTTTGGTAACAGCAGGATTACCGAGTGGTTAAGGCATTGGACTTAAGCTCCAATGGACATCTGTCCGCGTGGGTACAAACCCAACTATTGGTATAAATGTTTACCTTTGATTTGGATGTAACCCAGTCTCATTTAATTCCTTTGGATATTGTGTTGCTCAAAACAAAAGGTGACTGAGAACCTTATAATGCACAACAGAATGAGTCATAATAAATGGCAGGGAAACTGTCCAATTGTTATCCCACCACTCATTCTTCACATAGGGTAGTGTTTCATCTAGGCTTACCCTGCAGTGAAGTTTTGATAACTGTCTAAACCTCTCTAGGACTAGGTGACTTTTATCAATATATTTGCGTGTATTTACCCAGAAAAAAATGAAACGCTAATTAGGCTATCATAAAGAACTACAAATGCGATGATGATCTGTACGAGACTACCGAATCAAGGCAAAGAATCTCTGTTAGCCAAATGTAGTAAAAAATAACTTGGAAAAATATCTTTAAAATGGACAATTCTGTGCAAGTTTTAAATTGACACAATACCTGTTAGCAAAGTTGTCTGCTAGAGATGTCGTGCAAGAGCTTGCAGGGATTTGTAGTTTTGCATGTCTACTTTGAAGCTAATAAGCATTTTCGAATCAGAGTAAATAGAGCTGAATATATTGACAAAAAGTCCCCTTGTCCAAGAGGATTGCTGGTTATCAAAACATCACCCCAATAGTCAAAATGAATGGTGGATAAATGATTGGAACCATTTGTTTGACCGCTAGATTTTATGGGTATTACGACACCTCCCCCGTGGGCTCTACAAAGACTCTCATAAGACTGATGTGTATTTAAGTGATTTCAATGGGTTCATAAATTTAGATTTACCCATTTCACAGGATAAATAGGAAAATGCTTTGACAGGAAGTTAATGGCAGTCAGATAGTGGACTTTTCAGTAAAAGATATCTGCCTGCCTTCTTGCATCCACTATCTAATATATTTGGTGGCAGTGGTGGTAAGAAAGTAGCTGGCACGAGCCTTTGCGCTTGTGCGAGCCGGAACGGCTCATAGGTTAAGAGCCCATCTCCTGTTTCTGTAGCGTGAGGTAGCTTAATGTACAAGTACACCCCCTGGACAGGATGCTAGTCTATCACAGGGCCTTACCCAGATCCAGCTCCTTTATGCTGAGTGCCAAGCAGAGATGCAGGGATTGAACTCTCAACCTTCCAATCTCAGGGCGGACACTAACCACAAGGCCACTAAGTTAGGTGGGATGAACGTTAATGTCCAGGTTGAATGATTAGAGAGGACTGGGCACATTGTTAAGAAAGACACTCCTTGTGGTGTGTCCTGACATAAGTTCACAATCACAGGCACATAGAAAAAATTAGACATGACAGACAGGTGGACTCATTTTGTCATCAACATGTTTATTGATTTTAACCAAATGGACTGGTGGCTAGCTACAAATGGTAGAACCAAGCAGGAAGCGTGGCGAACTGACAATCAGGCCATTTTTTTCTCTCTTTACGTCCACTGTGAATTGCAAAGGTGGTGAGGATGTGGCAATGACCCAAAAAACATTTGGATCATTGCCATCCTTCTGACAGCATTAGGTTTAAAAAGTTGAAATGTAGAAGGAAAAAAAATTATGAAAGCTCCAGAATCATGCAGTAGGTCAGTCAGCATACATTATCTATGAATGAGTGACAGTCTAGCAGTTGAAAAGAAAGGGTCAAGTAAAGGTCTGGGCCATATTCAGTACAGACTTACAGCAGTTCTAAGGCCTGGTGCTGCAGCGCCCCTGTGAGTCGTGGTTTTCAAAAATAGTCAATGAATGACTTATGGAGTTCGAAAGACCTGATTGAATGCAGATATGGATTTCTCCAAACATGGGCCACAACGAATGAATGACATCCAATCAGACAAACCAGAATACACAGGGATCCCCCACAATGACAATTACAAAAAACATACCAGGGAGGGACCAATAAAATGTGACAAAGGGCTCCCTGAAATAAAAATAATATTGTATTTCAAACATCAACAAAAGGGTTATTCTTACAAGCTAAAAGCAAAATAATAATTCAAAATTTGGTTTAGCATCCAAAATCATAGGGCAAGACTTTGCAAAGGTATCTTTGCTCCAGTTCAAAAGGTTTGAAGGACAAGTCACTCAAACCGAAATATCAAGGTACACACAGTACACACTCAAAGCATGTCCCATAGTGAATAGTATAATAAAAAAGAAGAGCAACTTCAAATCAGAATCGTAACAACCATGTACCCAGACAGGTCATCTGCACAGTGTTGAAGTGTTCTGTTTTCACAGGTGGCCCAATATCACAATAACCAGGACACCATCTTTTTGGACATTGGCTGATGTCCTTTTCATTACATTGTCACCATTAAAGCACCATAAAAGATGGATGACATTGTACATGTATGGACAAATGAACAGTGCAGTGGATATTAACATGAACTATCAAGAAATGTATTTAAGACATGAGCAATAACTTACCATAGAACCCTCATATTCAAATCTGAACATTGAAGCCACTTCCACTGCTTAAAAAAAAAAGTATTATTCTTTCCCTCTAATCAGGGACTGATTTAAACCTGGGACACCAGGTAGGTGCAATTTATTATCAGGTAGAACTGAAAAGCAGCAGTACTCCAGACCTCCTGGGTAGAATTGAATGCCCCTGCCATAGAACAATGTCCTTCCTAGTCATCTTTCACACCTGAAAGTATTGTGCTCCTTCAAACATGTCACTGGTTAATACCAACAGTTTCACAAAACATTCAGGAATGTTTTTCTTGCTTTTAAGAATGCACATTTCATTTTGGGGTACTTTCTGGAATATAATTTTCCCTGAACTATTTACATGTGGGAATTTGATAGGGCTAAATTGGAATGTTTCTTACAGAAGAAACATGAAAAGCAAATGCATAAGCATGGTAGCAATTGAAAGTGAACAGATAGAAGATGGAAAATTTTGACCAAAAGTTGAGGACACAACAGTTTACCTGACAAGACTGAATCCAAACATTACACTTGATTTTATATGCATTTTACATTTACTGTACTTTGCCACATTTGTTGATAAAATCTGAAAATACTCTGGATACATCCAATAACATAAGAATATTCCTGGAAAATGTGGGGTCGGTGCAACATAAGGGTTTGAGTGAGAGGACTATCTGGTGAGGACAATCTGTGGCCAAACACCTCTCCAAAGTGTGCACAGTTACTAAGTCATTTCAATGCACTTTTATGACTCAAAGAAGAGTCGTCAGCTATAGGGTGCTAGCTCTCCTAGCTGTGCCATTGAGGAACTAGAGGAACTAGAGCATTTGAGGAACTAGAGCAAGCACACTTGTAGTCGTTTTGTTTGGAACACAACCCTGCATCCACGCCATCATACAATTACTGTTTATGCAATCCAAAAACAGACCATTATAATTTGAAATCTGGGTCAGGTGGGCATAATTTGAAAGCTTGTTCTATTGCCAACATCACTAGCTAAGTTATAAAGTACAATCTTACAATGTTAGGCTTTCACAAGGCAATTCAGAGAAACGCATAGTAATTTTGGTGCGCATAGAAAGGAGTCAAGTGCATTCAGTTGGGTGAACTGCAGCAAATTTTCTTCACAATAGAGAAACACAGGCTCATTCTGTTCAGAACCACCCAGGGTATGACGCCATGTCATCTTGTAACTGTACATCAAACAGTGATCATAAACGTTGACACTGTATATGACATGAGTTTTACGATGTAGAAATGTGAAGTGCACATTTGGACGGGTGTTTGGCTTGCTTGATGGACATCAAAACAGTATTTATTATCTTCAACATCTCATCTTTCAAAATACATTGAGTCCTCTTAAATGTAAAGCATTTCCCTCACAAATTTGCCAAAGTTACCCAATTAGCGGGAGGGATGGGTGCAACTTCTTCTCGTGTGCAGTACTCAAGTTCAGAACGGCTGCCAGTCAAAACCCATACAGCACTGTGAAGCACAGAACCTGAGCTCTGACGTCATTTATAGCATGTTACTCTACAGCCACTGCATTCCAATTTAGTTGCTTAACAGGCATTTTTCAACCAATATACAGGTATGAGTGTAACAGGTTAAGACAGGGCTTTGCAAAATGGTTTTGTTCTCTGGTATTTATGTGAGTAGATGTGACATTCAATAAAAACAGTGAATTCTATGGGATCTAAGTGTCAATGAAGACATTATTTGGTCACCTCCCATGTACAGGCAGCATGCAACATGTTATATAGCTTTAAAGCGATAGTTTTGCTAGCGACAACTTGCTAGTGATCTAAGAAAAGTTAAATATCTTAAAAGTGAAACACACCATGAGTAAGAAAATACATCGCCTATTTCAAAGTCAGGCTGAGGGAAAACGCAAGTACAATTACTATTATGTACAGTGCATTTGGAAAGTATTAAGACCCCTTGACTTTTTCCACATTTTGTAACGTTACAGCCTTATTCTAAAATTGATTAAATATTATTTTTGTCTCATTAATCTACACACAATACCCCAATGTCAAAGCGAAAACAGAATTTTAGAAATGTTTGCAAATGTATAAAATATTAAAAACAGAAATACCTTATTTACATAAGTATTCAGACCATGTGCTACGAGACTCGAAATTGAGCTCAGGTGCATCCTGTTTCCATTGGTCATCCTTGAGATGTTTCTACAACTTGATTGGAGTCCACCTGTGATCAAATCATGTCCAATCAATTGAATTTGAAAGGCACACACCTGTCTATATAAAAAGGTCCCACAGTTGACAGTGCAAATCAGACCTTTAAGGTAGAGTGGCCAGACGGAAGCCTCTCCTCAGTAAAAGGCACATGACAGCCTGCTTGGAGGCACCTAAATGACTCTCAGACCATGAGAAACAATATTATCTGGTCTGATGAAACCAAGATTGAACTCTTTGGCCTGAATGCCAAGCGTCACATCTGGAATAAACCTGGCACCATCGCTACGGTGAAGCTCGGTGGTGGCAGCATTATGCTGCAAGGACGTTTTTCAGCGGCAGGGACTGGGAGACTAGTCAGGATCGAGAGAAAGATGAACGGAGCAAAGTACAGAGAGATCCTTGATGAAAACCTGCTCCCGAGCGCACAGGACGTCAGACTGGGGTGAAGGTTCACCTAACAAGACAACGCAGGAGTGGCTTTGGGACAAGTCTCTGAATGTCCTTGAGTGGCCCAGCCAGAGCCTGGACTTGAAACCGATCTAACATTTCTGGAGAGACCTGAAAATAGCTGTGCAGTGACACTCCCCATCCAACCTGACAGAGCTTGAGAGGATCTGCAGAGAAGAATGGGAGAAACTTCCCAAATACAGGAGTGCCAAGTTTGTAGCATCATACCCAATCGCTGCCAAAGGTGCTTCAACAAAGTACTGAGTAAAGGGTCTGAATACTTATGTAAATGTGATATGTTGTTTATTTTTTTTATACATTTGCAAAAATTTCAAAACAACCTGTTTTTCTTTGTCATTATGAGGTATTGCATGTAGATTGAAGAGGGAAAAAAATGATTTAATCCATTTTAGAATAAGGCTATAACGTAACAAAATGTGGAGGGGTCTGAATACTTTCCGAATGCACTGTACACACCTTAAAGCCAAGAACATAAAGATGTGTTCTTTTTATAAAGCACAACGTCATAGATAAAAGCTATCTAATATTCTCAAACCAACGAACCACGAAACTAAAAACATATTCAAACAGGATAAGCAGGATTTTCATGTCAAATGGAAAAGCATTATGAATGTGATGTTCAAAAGATTTCCCCCAAAATGGTGTTTTTGTTTGCTTATGATCAGATTGTTAAGAAACCGGCGGGCGTGTGTACTCTAAACTGTAATGCATTTTGACACCTAGCAGCTAGACTTCATAATTGCACTTAAAAATAAAAAAAAATGTATACATCCGAAACCCATTTCCTCTTGAGCATTGCATTTCTCCTCACTATTGGTTTGACAACAATTTAAATCCTGGGATATTCAATACCCCCAACTGGCAAGTAAGTTTGTTTTGCCTGTACAATTTCTATATAGGCCTTAACACTTTCCAGTTACTTAATAAACAGCAGAAAACTAGCATTCAAAGATTAGCTAATTATGTTGATGCCCAAAATTCCATGGAAAAGAACCACGGGTTCTTGGTCATCCTCGGAGGATTGACGTTAAGCACTGTCAGTCACAGGCTGAAAGAAAAGCATGGAGAAAATGTTACATTGCAACAGTAATTTATGTTTTTAAATAATGTTGGAAATTAACCAAACACAACCAACTATTCAAAGTTAAGTGGATCAGGGGTGAGTTTCTCAAAAACCTTGTTGCCAGCACAGTACTACACATCTCTTCATGATACAGCTCGCGTAGGACAGCAAAGTGCTTCATTTGAATTTCGTTAATTCAAGCACAGAAGATTGTCAAGAGAAATAACAGGCCAAATTAGCTACAAGGCGTTTGGAAAACTCGCCCTGGGTCAGCCCTGATGTATGACCAAATGAATAGATGTTCTCCAAACAGGAGGTTGGTGTAAAACATAGTGAAGGGTACATTCATTATTATTTTTTGTTGTTGTTTTATATATGTCTCTGTAACTCAACGTGTAAAAGACAGCTTCCCTCACCTTCTCTGATGTTAATTGGGCCTCGGTCGGTGGTTTTGCTTGGCTCTCTGGCTTTGGTTCACCCGCAGAAGACAGCGCTGTGGGCTTAGGCCCTGCCTTGTCATTGAGCTTCAGCTCGGTGTCAGACTTCTTGCTATCCACCTTCGAGTCACCTTTGCTATCTGTGTCCTTAGGTCGTTTAGGAGAGCTCTTCAGAGAGAAAGACACATGACCCTTATTCAAGTGCCATGTCATACATGATTGCTTACTTTCTTACGTTTTGTTTTTTACTGATTCAAATAAACAACCTCTTAAAAACCTTTAAAATACCATGTAATAACAATTTCTTTATGAATAGCGAAGTGACCCACACCTGCCACTTTTCTATTTAATATTTGGCAGCACTTTATAATACCTTGTAATAAAGCATTTATAATGGATTAGTAAATTGTTTATTCATTAAATCAGTACTCCAACATTTGTTAATGTTAGTAAGCTAGCTATTCACATATTTATAAACTTCTAAAGTATGTAGTAATGATCCATAGGATAATTTATATGTATAATATAGGTCCTTATATACCATTTAATCATTAGTAATGTCTTTCTGCGTGGCTTCATCTAAGGTGAGGGCTATTTATACATTAGAAATACTTTATATGTTTTGAGTGAGGAGTGTAATTTCTTACAAAAAGATGGACATGAATTGGGAGACATTCCAGCAGTACCTGATGCTCCTTAAGGTCTCAAAATAGCCTAGAACATATGGTAAAAGAATAAGCACACAATACAGGATGTTAAAGGAAATATAGCGAAGGTTTCTGTCACAAAAACTGATGTAAAACAAGTGTTTCAAGGTCATGAGGAAGTATTGTAATGCTCATGTTTTTCTAGCATTGTCAACCTCTCAAACCAGAACTAATCATAAAACAGGGAGATGTAGCCTACAAATACAGCTGGACGGATCGGCCAGGATTTGTATTCCTTCATTACATACAGTGCCTTCAGAAAGTATTCAGACCCCTTGTCTTTTTCCATATTGTTACGTTACAGCCTTATTTTTTTTTGAAACAGCAATCTATAAACAATACCCCATTATGACAGAGCAAAAACAGTTTTTTAGAAATTTTTGCAACTGTGTTAAATGTTTTAAATATAAATACCTTATTTACATAAGCATTCAAACCCTTTGCTGTGAGACTTGAAATTGAGCTCAGGTGCATGCTGTTTCCATTGATCATCCTTAAGATGTTTCTACAACTTGGAGTCCACCTGTGGTAAATTCAATTGATTGGACATGATTTAGAAAGGCACACACCTGTCTATATAAGGTCCCACAGTTGACAGTGCATGTCAGAGCAAAAAACAAGCAATAAGGTCGAGGGGAATTGCTCCGAGACAGGATTGTGTCGAGGCACAGATCTGGGGAAGGCTACCAAAACATTTCTGCAGTATTAAAGGTCCCCAAGAAGTGGCCACCATCATTCTTAAATGGAAGAAGTTTGGAACCACCAAGAGAAGGGCCTTGGTCAGGGAGATGACCAAGAACCCAATGGTCACTCTGACAGCTCTAGAGATCCTCTGTGGAGATGGGAGAACCTTCCAGAAGGACAACCATCTCTGCAGCACTCCACCAATCATTCCTCAGTAAAAAGGCACACGACAGCCCGCTTGGAGTTTGCCAAAAACGCACCTAAAGACTCTCCGACCATGAGAAACAAGATTCTTTGGTCTGATGAAATAACGATTGAACTCTTTGACTTGAATGCCAAGCGTCGCATCTGGTGGAAACCTGGTACCATCCCTATAGTGAAGCATGATGGTGGCAGAATCATGCTGTTGGGATGTTTTTCAGCTGCAGGGACTGGGAGACTAGTCAGGATCAAGGGAAAGATGAACGGAGTAAAGTACAGAGAGATCCTTGATGAAAACCTGCTCTAGAGTGCTCAGGGCCTCAGACTGTGGGCGAAGGTTCACCTTCCAACAAGACAACGACCCTAAGCACACAGCCAAGACATCCCAGGAGAGCTTTGGGACAAGTCTCTGAATGTCATTGAGTGGCCTACCAGAGCCCAGATTTAAACCTGATCTAACATTGCTGGAGAGACCTGAAACAGCTGTGCAGCAACACTTCCCATCCAACCTGACAGCGCTTGAGAGGATCTGCAGAGAAGAATGGGAGAAACTGCCCAAATACAGGTGTGCCAAGATTGTAGCGTCATACCCAAGAAGACTCAAGGCTGTAATCGCTGCAAAAGGTGATTCAACAAAGTACTGAGTAAAGGGTCTGAATACTTATGTAAATGTAATATTTCAGTTTTACATTTTTTATAAATTAGCAACCATTTCTAAAATCCCGTTTTTGCTTTGTCATTATGGGGTATTGTGCGTAGATTAATCAATTTTAGAATAGGGCTGTAAGCTAACAAAATGTGGAAAAAGTCGAGGGGTTTGAATACTTTCCAAAGGCACTGTATGTGATTGAGTTAGAAATGTTACATGCATAACCTTTAAATGCTTCCAGTGCCTCAGTCATTTTAAAACGCAGACTATTTTCACACTTTGCTTTGTTTGGCGGCACTTCTACTAGCCTTTAAAGGCAGTAATTCTTTAAACGTAATACAATCAAATTTGAACGTAATGGGATAGTTCAGTGAAATTATGTATTCAGGTATTTGTTTTCTTACCACGTAAGAAGTCTATGGACTGCTCTAAGAAGCAACTGCAATCCACACTTGGGTTTTGGTAGAAAACCACTGCCAAGAAAAGGGTCATGTTTGCATTTTCGGACAAAGGTATACACCACACTATTACAACAGTGTGACTGTTTGTATTTGTATTTATTAACGATCCCCATTAGCTGCGGCCAAGGCATACTCTTCCTGGGGTCCAGTAAAATTAAGGCAGTTATTCAATTTAAAAAACATAACTATACATTCAACAGATTTAACAACACATTAAGTGTCTGCCCTCAGGCCCCTACTGGTCTACCATTGTTCTGGAATAAAATGTTTATTATATTTCCTTAAACATCCTCTGTAGAGTGTGATTATTGTTTAACCATCAATATGTTCTAGGACATTTTGAAAACTTAAATCTGGAATGCTTAATGGTGAAACTGCCATGTTCATTTGCAATATTACAACAAAGTTACTGCAAACAACAACAAAATAAATTCCTCTCGGACATCACTACATGCGCGATAAAACAGCAGAATATGTACTGCACGCTGTGCGACACTCCTCGCCTCCGCTTAGTCTCCCCAAAAAACCAAAACATATACAGTATAATAACAGTGGCACTGTTTCCCCTACTGCAGATACCATCTTTAAAGAGCATCGAGTACTGCTGGAATGGCTACCAATGGCATGTCCATTTTTTTATGAGAAATTACACTGGTCACTCAAAACATTATATATAGTATTTATAAAGTATAAATAGCACTCACTTGAGATGAGGCCATGCAAAAAGACAAATGATTGGTATTTAAAATGATTGTATAATATTTATTAGATATCTGAAGAATGATCTTATTATTACATCAGTTTATAAATGCGTGAATAACTAGATTACTAACACTTATAAATATTGAAGAAATGATGAATATACTCTTTATCGTTAACACTTTACTTGACACCCAGTGTTGTCACGGTGATAACCATGTCATAAGTCAACAGCTAACAACTTGTCATAACATTGTCCTGACTCATTTACACCTGCTGTGACATATATTCCATTATTTTATGGCTGTTTATGACACCTACATAAGAGTGAAAACCCACATTCATTCAAATAGTTTACCCTGCCCAGATGTTTCCTTTCGTTTGAAAGTCTGTTTCTTAAATCCTTTGTTCTTGTAATGAATTCTTTCATCATATTTTTAAAAACTTGTAGAAAATACACTTTATGACACAGTCAATAAGCATTATGAGCATCATATAAGCCAGATAGGCCTATCACATACTGTACATGCCTTTATATCAGTCATCAGAAGAAAAAAAACGGTGTCTTGTCCTCCTGAAATCTGCTCCTGCGGTCACTTTACTTCTACCTACATGTACATATTACCTCAATTACCTTGACTATCCTATGCCCCGGCACATTGGCTATGTACCGGTACCCTAGGTATATTGCCTCGCTACTGTTATTTTACTGCTGCTCTTTACTCATGTTATTTTTTACTTAACACTTGTTTTTCTTAAAACTGCATTGTTGGTTAAGGGCTTGTAAGTAAGCATTTCACTGTAAGGTCTACACCTGTTGTATTCAGCGCATGAGACAAATAAGATTAGATTGGAAAGCGTTCCACAGACATGCTGGCCCATGTTGACTCCAATGCTTCCCACAGTTGTGTCAAGTTGGCTGTATGTCCATTGTGTGGTGGACCATTCTTGATACACATGGGAAACTATTGAGCAAGAAATACCCAGCAGCGTTGCAGTTCTTGGCACAAACCGGTGCGCCTAGCACCTACTACCATATCCCGTTCAAAGGAACTTTCCTTTGTCTTGCCCATTCACCCTCTGAATGGCACACACACACACACAACCCATGTCAAGGCTTAAAACGCCTTCTTTAACCTGTCTCCTCCCCTTTACACTTTAACAAGTGACATCAATAAGGGATCACAGCTTTCACCTGGACAGTCTGTCATGGAAAGAGCAGGTGTTCCTAATGTTTTATACACTCTGTATAATGCAGCCTAAAGCAGAAAATGGTAACATCATTGCCTGTGCGTAAGTTCTTCGCCAATACCGGCCAGTGCCAGTCATTCGCATGAAGAGGAGACGGAGATACAGGGTTCGCAGATGTGGGTGCCTTGTGAGAATTTGTCGGCGAGTGGGTAACCCACCTCCACCATCCATCCTGTTGGCCAACATGCAGTCACTGGAGAATAAACTGGATGAGCTCAGTTCGGGACTATCCTACCAATGGGACATTAAGAACTGTAATATTTTATGAATCACCAAGTTGTTTTGTTTATATATATATATATATATATATGTTTTTTTACACACTGCTGCTACTCGCTATTTATTATCTATGCATCATCACTTTACCCCTACCTACATGTACATATAACCTTGACTAACTTGTAACCCCGCACATTGACTCGGTAACAGTACCGCCAGTATATAGCCTTATTTTATTGTGTTACTTTTTTATTAATGTTTTTACATTCGTTTATTTCATAAATATTTTCTTAACCTCTTATGTTCTTAAAACTGCATTGTAAGTAAGCGTTTCACGGGAAGTTCTACACCTGTTGTATAAAGGTCATGTGACAAATACAACTGATATCATATTTAAATTGGTCAATGTTGCAAAAGCTTATGTTTTTTAAGTAAGGTCAAAAATAATCTGAGCAGTAGATCTCTGCCTGCATTTTGACTCAGAAAAGGTTGGTGACCACTGTTCTAGAGCATTTCCCTTTACTGTGGCAATTGTGATCGAATCAACGCAATGTTAACCACTTCCAATGCAACATACTGAAACAAAACAAACTATGCAAGAGATGTTGTTGTAGGCAGAACGCATCGGAGTATGATACTAATACATTGAAACGCACGTCTCATCACATACTCTACACAGAACAGTGCGGCATGAACAATCAGAGCTGCAGTAGGCCTATATGCAAATAGACCATTGCCATATATGGATCTGTGCCATTTACTTTGAACTAGACTGTGTTTACAACATGAGCAGTCGTGAATAGATGCGCTTGGTTTGAGATCGAAGCGAGAGCTGTATATAGCCACTTGTGCACATTTTGTTCATATCATTTGCTAGGTAGTGAGTTATTAACCCAGTTATAGATCATTTGTAGTTAGCAATATGGGAGTGATTGCTTCCTACACGAGCACAAAATGTATACATTTCTAGACATCTTCAAAAAACTAGTCAGGTAGAAGATCTTTTTTGTCTTAAAGGGGCAGTGTTGTATTTTGAGACAGGCTTGAATAAGCTAAGTAGCCAACAAGCAGAGGGTAGCATAACTTGTATGATTCTCTGTAATAATGTTATGGGAATAATAATACATTTGATTTTGTAAAGTGGTTTCTTGCATCAAACAACATTTTCAGTCACCTTGTCTGAAGGACAAGCAGATAAAGAGGTTAAAAGTCTCATGGAATGTAGGCCTTCATTGAACACCACACATTGTCTGCTACTGTAGGCTGAATGATAGAACAGCTATTTCCATATTAAAATGTTATGGGATGCATTTTCTCCATTGTTTTTGATGGTAGGCCACTCTGGTAGGCCTACATTATGATAAAATAGCCACAGTAGCCTACTTGGCCACTGGTAAAACTAACTTAAAGCGGGTACAGCCTCAGTGTTTACTATAAACGTTCAAGTTTGTGCTCAGCAGACATGAAATTTGCTCTGTGCCGGGAACAAAATTAGGGAACATTGCTTGTGACTGACACTTACCTCGACAGAATCCCCAGCTTTCCTCTTGGCCCCTCCCCTGTCGGTCTTCTCATCGATGATGAGGGTCCCTTCGTCCTCATCACTGCTTCCTTCTGCATTCCCCTTTCGCGGCCCAGCTGCCTCCACCGCCCCCTCTGCTGGGGTCTCCTTTGCCAGCTGAGGGAGAAAGAACACCATTTTGGCAGGAAAATGTGGTGAATTACATCCTGCATTTGCTGAGGTTGAGTATAGGTAAATCTGTATTTGGGAGTACTTTTCATCATGGATGATAAAGTAATAGGGATTTTGTGTTACCAGAATAGGAAAAAGAAACTGTGTGGTGTGCGTCTTAATATTTGCTAAAATCATACATCATGTGTCACACAGGAACAAAGGCTGATGCACGTCGGCAGGTAGACGGACACGACCCTTTGCGTCGTAATCTAAGCACACACACACACCTCATAACCTGCGGGTTCGTGTATCACCGTAGGGTTGTTCTCAATTTCCCATAGACCCTCACTGAAGCCTTTCCTCTTGGTGGGCTTGCCAAACTTCTCCTTGCCCTCCTCATAGGGGAACAAGTCCTTGGGACCCAGGAATGCCCTGAGATGGCAAATGTTAGAAGGGTCAAAGGTTGATGCATGCAACTACCTACAGAGCTTCAAAATTCTATTCTATGGAGCTAATTCTAATTCCAAATGAGCCGCCTAATGCACTTGTGGAGATTTGGAGAGAATTTGATAGGTGAAAGGAACAATATGGTGGTAGCTCCAACTTGTTCTCTGATAAGCTAGTCTGTATTTTCACGATATTACTTGTACATATCAAAGCCTCTCAGATCTCCACAAGTGTATTGAAGGTAGGGGCTCATTTGGAATTGTGATAGGATTCATCGCATCACTTACGTCTCATGTGTCCCAAAGAAGAACACTTGGTACTTGTTGGAGGGGGACTTGACTGCTCCTTCGGGTAACTCATTAATCTGCGGAAGGAAACAGGGAGTGTAATCTTTTAGTGAGTGCATCTGTTACGTCCCCCAGAAAGAAACCAAAAACTGTAGCTCAAACCAAAGGTGAACTAACAAGGAGTCACTAACAACCAAAACGAAACAGGTTCAGAAAGGGTTTCAGAAAAACACTCATGGGGTGTCCGCAGAGTTGTCTAGCAACAACAACTGGGACTTAAAGGCACCAATCATGACTACATTTGCCCAAGAGGAGGAAAACAAAATTTAAACCCACACCAAACTTAAAGACGGGAAGCAAACCCCCAAAAATTGAGCAAAACAAAAACAAATATAAGATAAAGGATTGTTTTTTAAGAAATCAAAGAGGGAGAACCAACTAAAGGCGTTAACCCTCCACATCTCTCAAGGTAACTGGAACACTAGGACAGCCATTCTTAAATATCACCTGTGCCAGCACTGGTGAAACACCTTCTGACTAACCAGGTGACACCAATCAGTGTGTGCCCAACGTCCAACCTCGAAATATATATTTTTTTAAATTAAAAAGCACGTAACACTTCATCAAACTAAATGAAAACTTGTGGAAAAACTTCAACAAAAAGCGCACCTGATATGGATTTATGAATTGCAGGAGCTACCACAAACAAGTACATACAACAAAAATGTTGGCTACTGAAACAAAGAAAAGAGACAGACCATCGTCAACAAAAACGCCAGTGCTCCTTTAAGGTAATTAAAAATGTACTTCACACTCGACAGGCCTGGTTGTCGACAAGTTCTTTAATGACTGACCAACACTTTTGTTTTCTCACTCAAATACACACATTGCGTAAATGACTGCCATTTAGTTTTGTGAAAATGGTGTCACTCTCCCAAAGGCAAATATCGGGCAATAAACCCAGTGGCAAATCAATAAGTCTCTTCACTGACTCACTTTGCGCTGAACAACAAAAAAACAACACAGACAGACCTGTGTGTGTAGGTTTGGCATTATGGGCTTGTTTATGGAATAGTATTGATTTTTTTGTTTTGCATGCTGTGAATGTGTTATGAATGTGCATGCACATCTGGGATCATGCAAAAATGTATTAATAACCCAATGCTTATGTGAGCGTATACTTTTCTGCGTGCTCATTTGCCACATTCTTTGGTGTAGTTGCACATTCGCAGGTGTCCGACATAAA
This sequence comes from Salmo trutta, assembly GCF_901001165.1. Lineage (NCBI taxonomy): Eukaryota > Metazoa > Chordata > Actinopteri > Salmoniformes > Salmonidae > Salmo > Salmo trutta. The sequence continues at coordinate 15,573,659 of NC_042990.1, read as the reverse complement.
CATACCCACACAGAAATAGAAAGACTCATTCTAAAAATGTAAATTTCAGCAGTAGGCCTAAATTAGTACTCTAATTACATTTCTTATTCAAAACTATGTAAGATCAAAGGATTAGAATTGTTTCTATTTCCATTTATCCACAGGCAAACTCAACATACAATTCTGATGAGCAGATGATACGATGATGTCATGTCAAACATGTAGGAGCAAATATAGCTACTTTGCCCAGACTAGCCATAAAGTAAGAACATTTGTATTGGCATGTTCGACAAGGTTATTCTGCAGGACTTGAACCCAAAACTTAAGCACCACTCTCCAACCTACTGAGCCATATGAATTTCATATTATAGCTTGATACTCGTGAAAAAGTACCCAAATGTCAAACATGAGTAGAATTTTAGATACCTTAATAGAAAATAACTAAAGTAAGTCACCCATTAAAATACTACTTGAGTAAAAGTCTAAAAGTATTTGGTTTTAATTATACTTAAGTAAGGGAACACTCCAACAAAGCACGCGTTTAGTGAGTCCGCCAGATCAGAGTCAGGGATGTTCTCTTAAATTGGACCATTTCCCTGTCCCGCTAAGCATTCAAAATGTAACAAGCACTTTAAGGTGTCAGGGAAAATGTATGGAGTAAAAACTTGTAAAGGTTGTCAATAATATGAATAGTAAAGTACAGATACCCCCACAAATGAGTTAAGTAGTACTTTAAAGTATTTTTACTTAAAGATGCAATGTGTAACTTTTTGGGCGACCTGACCAAACTTACAGATCTGTCATTCACATTGAAAGCAAGTCTAAGAAGCGGTAGATATAGCGCGCATAGAACATTTCTATGCTTCCCATGCTTGCGTTTTGTTTTTTGCTCCACCATTTTCTGGTTTCTAAAACTCATAGTGGACTAATTTCAGTTTGTGACAAAATAAGATAGTATACACTATTTTCCATGACCCAAAATATTGTTTCAGCTCTTTGAGGCTGGTATAAAAAAATAAAAGAAAGGAAAAGCAACAATAAAAAATTAAGAACGGGAAGCATAGTAAAAGCACACCTAGAACATATTTAAATAATGCAAAAACACAGTGTTGGAGAAGAAAGTAAAAGTTTAATATGTGCCATGTAAAAAAGCTAACATTTAAGTTCCTTGCACAGAACATATGAAAGCTGGTGGTTCAATATTCCCAGTTCTCCAATATTTGCAGTTAAGAACTTTTAGGTTGTAGTTATTATAGGAATTATGACACGTAGACTATTTCGCTCTCTACCATTTGTATTTCATATACCTTTGACTATTGGATGTTCTAATAGGCACTATAGTATTGCCAGGCTAATCTCAGGAGTTAATAGGCTTGAAGTCATTAACAGTGCTATGAAGCAAGCATTGCTAATAGCTGCTGGCATACGCAGTAAAGTTTGAATGAATGCTTACGAGCCTGCTGCTGCCTACCACCGCTCAGTCAGACTGCTCTATCAATTATCAAATCATAGACTTAATAACAATAATAAAATAAACACAGAAATATGAGCCTTTGGTCATTAATATGGTAAAATCCAGAAACTATCATTTCGAAATGAAACGTTTATTCTTTCAGTGAAATACGGAACCGTTCTGTATTTTATCGAACGGGTGGCAACCCTATGTCTAAATATTTTTGTTACATTGCACAACCTTCAATGCTATGTCATAATTATGTAAGATTCTGGCAAATTAGTTCCCAACGAGACAGGCGGCCCAAACTGTTGCATATACCCCGACTGTGCATGCTATGAACGCAGGAGAAGTGACAATTTCCCTAGTTAATATTGCCTGCTAACATGAATCTTTTAACTAAATATGCAGGTTTAAAGAAATATACTTCTGTGTATTGATTTTAAGAAGGGTATTGATGTTTATGGTTAGGTACATTCATGCAACGATTGTGCTTTCTTCGCAAATGCACTTTTGTTAAAACATCACCCATTTGGCGAAGTAGGCTGTGATTCATGATAAATTAACAGGCACCGCATTGATTATATACAACGCAGGACAAGCTAGTTAAACTAGTAATATCATCAACCATGTGTAGTTAACTAGTGATTATGTTAAGATTGATTGTTTTTTTATAAGATAAGTTTAATGCTAGCTAGGAACTTACCTTGTCTCCTTGCTGCACTCGCATAACAGGTGGTCAGCCTGCTACGCAGTTTCCTCGTGGAATGCAATGGAATCGGCATCCAAAAATGCCGATATACCCGATTGTTATGAAAACTTGAAATCGGCCGACCTCTACTTCTTAGACTTGCTTTCAAGTAGAATGAAAGATCTATAACTCACATTTCTATGAGAATTTGGTCAGGGTCTCCCAAAAAGTTACAAATTGCCACTTTAAAATCTGTGAAGAGAAGTGAACAAGTGCATACTTTGGAAGCAAAGAGAGATTATTGGGACACAACACTGGACACCTAGGCTACCTTGTTTTCAGATTAATACTACATAAGATTGAGAGGTACCCATTATCTTTCTCTGTGGGACACAGCTATGGTGTGTTGTACAGGAAGCCTGAGTCACCGTGCCAGTCCGCCTGCCTGCCTCGCTGTGCCACCTTGCGTCCTGATGGGCGTCATGCCAAAGAGGCCCTAAAGGCGTGCCCGTTGTGTGTCTTACCAGAGTGTGTGTTTGGTGGGCTAGGACAGAAGCATTGACTATGGACAGTCTGGTAAAGGGGAAGGAGGGATAGTGGGAGGAGAGAGACAGAAAACAGGGGGGGTGTGTATATGCATTGTTCCAGGGATCCGACCAGCAATGTCTTGTATCTATGGTCATCGTAGGCTGACAGCCATTCTGAGCTTTCTGATATCATGCTGTATATCTTACTTTTGTAACAGTGCCCTCTAGGCATCTGGTTGTGAATTTCTGTAATGTACAGTATACTGCCATCATGAGCAATGTACAATTAATACAAATAACACATTCTCCTGAAGACTACTTTCTATTTATTTATTTTTGCTTCAGCTGGTCATTTCCCAATGTTATTTGATGGAGGCTACTGTGCAAAGGTATAGATTACAGAAGTAAATTGGGAATGACTTTTGACGAAAATAAATTAATGAAACTTTTAGAAGTTTCCAAACGCTGTTGTTGCAGAAATTGGTAGAAGATTCAGTTGAAACTAATCCACTTTGCCGAAACAGTTAGTTACACTTCAATGGATTTGGAATGCCTCAGGAAGGGAGAAACATTTTCATAGAGCACCAATTCAGGCAATGTGTGTGGTCCTTTGCCCGAGGATATAACTGTTTTTTAATAAACAATGGCAATTCTCATTAATGACAATAAATCACCTACTTTCCCCTCATTTGGAATGGAGTCTAGGCTAAAATACAACATTTACATGACCGTTACAATAGGCTCATGCATTCCTTCCAGACAATAAACGCCGCCGCCAAATATTAACCATACGGGAATTACCACACTGTAGCAAACTCGGTTACAGTGTATCAAAGAATCCATTTCACGACTCGCCTCAACTTTGTCTCACATTCACATTGTAAAATGCTACTGGTTGGACTTGGAATAGCCTAATATCCTAGTGGTAACTGTTCTTAAACGTAGGCTACTCGACCCTATTTGTTACCGAAGTTGATGATGTTATACATGTTTGTTTACATGAAGCCAGGATCTAACTAACAGCCTATACTAGGCCTCGTATCAATGGTTAAATTAAACAGTGCCTCTGCGAACTGAACAGTAATCAGGACGGCATTTGCTAGGTTACTGTAAAAGTATGTTTACTGTTACAAATAGAAGATTTCGCATTTCTCAAAATGAACCACCGAATGTACAAAACATGTCAATAGCCTATTTCACACCGCGTAGTCATACGCCAATAAACTTTGCAAAGACCAGGGGGTAGGCCTCATTGAACTGATCTAGCAGATAGGCCTACATGCATGTGGACTAGAAACAAGAAGACGTAAGCCTACTATTAGCGTTTGGTTAAGCAAGAAGAAAGTATGAAGGAGCTTACCCTCGCGGGCCAATGTGGATAACCCTTCATTTTCGCAAACACGAGATCCCCAGGCTTGTATTCTTTTTGCCTATTCGACCTCGGCATAGCTTCTCAGCGGATAAATAAGATATATTTTTTTAAATATAAATGTATAATGTCAGTTTACTGTTGCAAGAAAGAACAACGAGATATAGCCACCTAGAGGGTTGCACTTGTTAGGTTAAGAGCTCCAACTTTGGGTGGCTTCAGGTTTCGCGTCAAAATTAAATCATGCGTAGAAATTTGGAACGTGGACGCAATCGAATTGGTAACTTTGCGCCGTCCAGTGCTTTGCAGAGTGTGGTTACAAGCTGCAGCTATTAAATGTAATTTTCTTATTTAAAAAAAAAAAATAATAATCCCGTTATTCCTGCCGTCGTAACCCTCTGTAGTCTATCTACAGACCTTGTTTTTGTTTGAAATTGGGAACCGCTTCCCTCTCATGAGCAGATTCAGTATCTGAGATTGACTAGTACGGTCTAGGCCATAACCGAGGTAGCAAAGATATTGTAATTCTGCAAGATTACATACCCTCCATGGATTCTAAGGAACAGAACCCTTCCAATACACCAACAAAAATGCCTGTTTTGTATTTGATTTGCTTTAAAAGGTCAATTGTCTATAATATTCTACTGATACAAGATTATTGATGTATTTGGGTAGCCTATCTAGGGAGAACCAATACCATTTTCTCCACTATTGTGCCGATCCAAAAAAGGTACTGTACTGGCTCTATTTTCTTTCACACTTTCCTTTGCAGCACAGTTCCAGCAATCCTATGGTGAATGAATGCATAACCCGGGCCGGGCCACAATTCAGCTTGGCGCAGCTCCACTGGACTCAGTAGTGTGAAAAGGGTTGAGTAGTACACGAAGTATTTCAAACTGATAATTCATCCTGAAATGTCCCAGAGTTTCTCCTGGTATTCTCAGATCATGACACCATGTGGGAATATTGAGAAGTCCAAGGTAGCTGTAAAAACCTGTGTAAAAATGATTGACATTACTGGATATATGAAGTACATTTATTTTTAGCAGAAGGCCTACTTTCAGAGTTCATTAGTGAGCGCTGTCAAGGCGAATTGCTGAAATTCCACGAAGGGTGAAAGAAATTAGATTTAAAAAAAAATAAGAACAAAAAAGTAGTCTTGTAACAACATAATTTTTCAAAATGCCCTTAGGGAAGAGACACCACAAACACAGACAAACCCCTTTTCATCAGAGCACTTATACGAGAGAGAGAGCGCTTGACAAGGACAGTAACTGTAATCGTTGAAACTGGGATTGGTTATCTTGCAGTTTAACCTTATCTTTGTAACTAGGCCTCTTTTTAAGACATTATGCATCAAATAAAGATAGGCTCTGTTTGGAATATCTTGGAGCAGAGACTCATCACTCTTTACATTCATCCAGAACACAATCAGTGTGACCATCAATGAGCTGTAAAGGAGTCCAGTCTTCTTTTAAGATATTAGTAAAAATCCAAGACCAACCAAAGTATCTCCAACCAAACCTGTTGGGTGTTTTATAATGATCTGTAATGCCAGACTTACTATAGTGCCTTAGTCTCACATATAAACTTTTGACACTTCATTGTATAGCATCTCAAGTACCTAATTTGACAGGTTCTGAGCCGCACAGACAAATGTGTGAGCCTCATGTTTGCAGAAAAACCTTTCAGCAGATTTGGGTCCCTCAACAGTCGTGCCTGAGGATAGCTTCCTTGATATACCAAATAAGGCATCTGCAGCTACAATTTGACTCTTATCTGCCTAAAATAAATGAGTCCCATTTGCCTTATGATATTGTTTAAGAAGCCCCTCACCTCTCCACCTGTCAAATCCATCATATTGTTGTTTCTTGCTGTATACCTGAGGACATAGAGGGGTTCTGCTGCCATCTGAGGAGGCTGGTGGAATCCAACAACTAGCATTGAGTTCATGCTGCCAATGTCTGAATTCCTCATATGACTCATTTGTGGAGATTTGTTAAGATTGTATTGCTGCTCCAAATAAAGTACAGGAAATGAGAACTGTTTTGTTGTTGGCAGTATTAAAATCAATTTTAGGATGTTGGGAAATCAGTATTTCAGTATTTCAAACCAAAAACGGAGTGCTGAGTAAAGACAGTAAATGTTTTTAAAACACACTCTTTGGATCAACATGATGGCAACATTACATTTGTAAAAAAATTAAAATAACTTCTAAAAAATAAAACCTTCGAGTGATTGGCTCGCTGAAAAGCTGCTGCTACCCACTTCGAACAAAACCATGCGACAGTCTGCGACAGAAACATAGCATAGCATTTACACTTCATTCAACAATATTAGTTTTAAAACCAGCAATTGCCATTTCATGAAAATGGGCCCAGACATAAGGAGATGAGCAAGCTAAAAGCAGAAGATGGATTATCAGGACTATGATATTATATGCAGAATATTACTGCTATGGTTCGTCCGATTATGCAGAATACTGCAGAAATGCTAGAATGATCAGGTGCTAACAAACAGGTGCTCTAAGGTCAATTGACTGTTCATGGGATACAGTACATACCTCCCACAATTCCAAATGATGGACAATGTTACCACCTTTGTGAGACCTAATGATGCCAGTGCCACAGCCGCTACACCGCCAGATCAAACCGCCTCCCTCTTGTGACACTCCACAACTAACACAGCATGCTGTGTCTGGTGGAGTTGAAGCTCAACAGCTGGGAAGTGAAGCAACAACTCCCACAGAGTCCTCCAGGCATCTATATCAGTCTCTTGGTATTTGTATGTTTAGGGGGTTTGTTTCCCTGACATGTTTGAAGGATATCCATGTACTTTAAAGATACCATGAACTAATGGGTCCTTTTTTCAAATCACCATAGCAATGGTAGATTTGGACCTGCTGGATCTACTGGACCTGATAGGAAATAGGTAGCTGCTGTTCTCATTCAATGGGTAGATTTGTTTTTAGGGTTAGTATTTAGAATTTTTGTTCGTTTTTGTTTTGGGCCATCAGGTGCATGAGTTCAGCAAATCTAGCTTAATGTCAGAGTCCAATCTAATTGTTTGTATCCTTTTACAACTTAAATGATGTAAATTCACTTTTTTTGTTGGTCTGATATAAAAGTTAGTGCAAAAAGGGTCAATGCAGATGGATGCACTATCCTCTGTAGCGCCTTGCGGTTGGATGCCAGGCTGTTGCCATACCAAGCGGTGATGCAGCCAGTCAATATGCTCTCAATGGTGCAGCTGTAGAACTTTTGAAGGATCTGAGGGTGCATACCAAATCTTTTCAGCCTCCTGAGTGGGAAGAGGCATTGTCGTGTCCTCTTCACGACTGTGTTGGTGTGTGTGGACCATGATAGATCCTTAGTGATATAGTCACCGAGGAGCTTGAAGCTCTCAACTCGCTCCACTACAGCCCTGTCAATGGGAATAGGGGCGTGCTCAACCCTCCGTTTCCTGTAGTCCACAATCAGATTATTTGTCTTGCTGACGTTGAGGGAGAGGTTGTTGTCCTGGCACCACACTGCCAGGTCTCTGACCTCCTCCCTATAGGCTGTCGTTGGTGATCAGGCCTACCACCATCGTGTCATCTGCAAATTGAAAGATGGTGTTGGAGTCATGCACGACCACGCAGTCTTGGGTGAACTTGGAGTACAGGAGGGAACTAAGCACGCACCCCTGAGGGGCTCTGTGTTGAGGGTCAGCGTGGCGGATGTGTTGTTACCTACCCTTGCCACCTGGGGGCAGTCCATCAGGATGTCCAAGATCCAGTTGCAGAGGGAGGTGTTCAGTCCCAGGGTCCTTAGTGATGAGCTTGGAGGGTATTATGGTGATGAACACTGAGCTACACTCAGTGGTCAGACACTGCTGCAATTGTGGTGAGAACCATGTTCCTGAGTTTCAGGAGTGCCCTGTAAGAGTGAATGAGGTCGAAGTAGCAAGAATCAGGGCTATCTGTCCAGCAGGTGTCCTATTGAAATTGCTGAAGGAGCGAGTAGAAATGAGGACAAAATGTTTTTTTTCACCCATTCCCTGTGAGTTTTTTTCTGCGTTAAAGTTCCCTAGTTTTCACCCCCCACCCAGTAGGTGGCGGCATGCACCTCTAACGTTTGTTTGCGGACCGCCATAATACCATGAAGAAGAAGAAGTAGAAGAAATAGAAGAAGAAGAAGGGCACATGGCAGCAGCGGGCAGCAACCGAAATGGTTGCGATAATTGTTGGATTGCAATGGTGCAACCAAAAGTAGTATTATGTTTGGAGTTTTGTGTAGTTTAAGATCTGGAAAGTCAGAATGTGAGAATTTACGGTTAGAAAGAATGATGCTGTTGTTGGGGTTACAAATAAATGGTATTGAAATTCAGTTCTGTTGGATCCCGGCTCATACAGAAGTTTAGTAGATATAATAGCAAAAATTGCAGTAAAAATATAATATTGTGGATATACAGGTGCAGTTAGGTAAAGGGGAAATTAAAACATTGATTCAGAAAAATGGGTTTGATTGCTGGCAGAGACAATGGGATGAAAATAGTAATGGCAGACAGTTTTATAGTACAAGGAAATCTGTACGGGACATAGTGTCATATAATAGGAACAGAAGGGAGGAAGTTATGTTGTGTGGGATGAGATTAGGGCATACAGGATTTAATTAATCTTTGAATGTATAATGGCTGTATGGTAGAGGAAACAGTTGAATATGTATTATTATTTTATTAAATGTATGATGTAGAAAGGAAAGGTTTTTTGACAGGGTCAGAATGCACCTGTCAGTTTGTTGTGATTCGCCAATAAAACTTGAAGAAGAAGAAAAAGCTGCAACGGGCGGCTCGATACTGAGTTTCCTGAAGCCCCACACGGAGATGAAAGTCATCAATGTCAGAGGACCGGGGTTGGAAGAGGGTGGATGGCGAGAAGAAGCGAGGCAGAAAGAAGGGTACAAGGTGAAAACCTGAACCTACTGTAAAATACAAGCCTGAGTACTTTCTCCTTTGGATCAAGTACAGGAGAGAAAAATGCATGTTATGTGCCTGAAAACCCTGAGTAGTCTTGCTGGGGATCAGAAATGTCCTGTGCGAGTGAGACAGATTGACATTTCCAGGGTGAGAGCAGTGCAGAAAGTGTCATATGCTGAGGCAGTGAGGAATGTGTACGACGGTGGGCTAAGGGTGAGGGAGCCTGAGAGGATCCCTGTGAGTAGTAAGCCAGTACAGAGTGACCCCAACAGTTTGTGCTTTAGTAAGGTTGGCATCTTGGCATTTATTGCTATGGTCATTAATTGTACCGCACAGATGGAAAGGAAATCCCAGAAGATTGGATTGGTAGTAGCAGCAGCAGAGGTTTTAGGGTATCAGAGATTTTAGTGCAGAAGACCTACGGTGGTGGGGCTCTGGTCTATGTTGGGTTAGTTATAAACGCCTTTGTGTCCACTGTGGGGCTCTATGAGAATCAGAATCAGGACGAGTGTGGCGGAGTCTTCTGGGACCGACGGAAGATGGTGGAAACTGAGGTTTTGTTTGAAACTGCTAGTGAGTCGAGTGAAGCAAATAGTACAGAAAGTGAGAATGAGTGGGTTACAGTGGCGAAGAAAAAGGGAAACAAGAGAAGTAAAGCTATGTTGGAAAATAGGAAACCACTAGACTAGTTTTTGGTTGGAGTCAGGGCTTTTGATGAATGCTTCTTTGGAAATCCGTTTAACGTCTCCAGGAAAATCTGGAATGTGTTGGAAGAAAGTGTGGAGTTGGTGAGAGTCACAAGAAGTGGTCTTATTTGGATTATTTGTGTGTCTGCGGAGCAGAAGAAGCATCTGTTAAGATTCAAAATTATATTGGAGTGGAATGTTTCCTGCATGGATTTTCATAGCGCCTATCAAGGGTTTTTTTCTGGGGTGGTGCAAGAAATAAAGGCAGAGGATATAACTGAAGACATCGATGGAGTGGTTGGTGCATGTCGATTGACCTGTATGGTGGATGGAGAAAAGAAGTTCACTTCATCCATGCTACTGATCTTTGATGAAGAGTCTCTCCCTTCTCATATAAAGTTAGGATTCATGAGATACCCTGTAAGAGCTTTTGTGTACAAGCCCCTTCGATGTCATGAATGTAAAAGATTTAGTGTCAAGTGTTTGCAGAAGGGAAGAATATCGTATGCCAGATGAAGGGAAAGGCTGCAACTTTGGAGGTGAACATGTGCCTGAATTCTTGGAGTGCCCTAGTAAAGAGTGTCCAGCGTGTCTCCTTTCTGGAGGCGGTGAGAAAATTGGAACGAGTGGTGGGGAAGAAGCAATGGTAGTAGAGCCACAACGACCAGTGAAGGTTTCTCATCAACCAAGGGATAGTGAAATGCTACATGTTAAAAAGGTGGACTTTGTATTATTTATTGCAATGGTCATAAACTGTACAGCACAAGCGGAGAAAAAGTACAAGAAAATTGGAATCATTGTGAATGCCTCTTAACGTTTTTGGCGTCTTTGTGATTTCACAGCTGAGGCAGTGCAAGAAATCCTGTCGATGAATGTAGCCCCGTCACAGGCCCCTGAGCCTTTGTAGGGATGTATTTTGGAGTGGACTGTAATTGAAAAAGTTTGATGTTTTAATTTTTATTAGTTGATGTGTTTTATTTTGTAAGATGTTATTTTCCCCCTTTCCCAGAAAGTTATTTTTGTTTCTTATTCAATACCCCATCCAGCTGGTTGCGGTAATGCACCATTAACATTGGATGCCAACCACCGTTAAACCCCATCGAAGAAGAACTACAGGGGGTTTTGAGAGAATATGTTCCAGCCTCCCAGGCTGATGGACTGGTGTAGGATCTGTTGAGGCCAATGTAGTGGGAAGGGGTGGTGGGAGTGTGTTGGGGATAGTGGTATGTATATATAGGGTTAGAAGGCAGTGCAATTAAAAAAAAATTGTGAAGAAATGTGCAATGCATTTTCCAAACTGTGAAAGGCAGCAATATGCAACAAAGCGTCTCGTCTGCGGGAAAACCACAAGAAGAAGAATTTGGATTTGCGTCGAAGCTGCGCAATAAGTAGCAGCTTGAACACTTCTGTTTTGCACGCATCTATCCATGATTGGCATTAGTGACCCAAAAAGGAAATGCTAGCAATTGCTAATATTATTGGATAGAAATAGCTATTTTGGTGGAGGAAAGAAACCATGGGGTATTGACTAAATCGATTGCATAATATTAAATGTAACGGTAAACTCGAATTAGCTTAACGTTTACATTAAAAGTCTGTTAAAACGACCTGCTGAGGCCTTGTTAGCTTCGAGTCAATCAAACCTCGGCCTGTTTGAAACATTACCCTGCAGTGTGGCTCGACTTGACTTGAGCCTCGCTAGCTAGCTAGCCTTTGGCAAGCCAGTTTTTAAATTCAATTTTAAAGCTAGCAATGAAGTTGGTCTAATTTTAAATGGTTGTCCACAATTTAATTGTTCTCATGCAATACGTCTCATATACTTTTCTGGCCAAACAATTGTAGCTAGCTATCGTGAGCTTGGAAAGTGGGTCGTGGGTGCAGCTATAGCTAGTTAGCCATATCTGTATTTACCCGCTACTTATGCGAACACGCTGCTGCAGAAACATCAATAATGTCTTTGGTAGCGTATGCTAGCAGTGATGACAGTGATTCAGAAACCTCTAGTTCCATCGTCCCGGGGAGCAAACCTGGGGGACTTTTCGCACGCCTTCCTGCCCCAAAAATATCTGCCTCAGAGGCACTAGGAAACGTGCGACCAGGCAAAGGGGCAACACACGCATCATCACGGAACACTGTATCAAGCGATGGCGAAGAGGACTCAGTTACCCGTTCTCAAGCATTCAAAGGAGGGTTGCTTTTCGATTTACCTAAGCCGAAGAAGCGAACAGAGCCTGTCAAAATCACTATACCTGAGATAAAAAGAGGGGATGTAAGTAACGACCACAGGCTCATTCATACCTAGGCTACATTTTAAACATTCATTTACAGACCTTGTTTGCTTGTTTTTAAATGGATTAAAAGTGGAGATTACAACATGATTCTATGTCTTCTCAACAGTCTGACTCTGATGAAGATGAACCAAGGAGAAAGAAATCCCTGCCCCAGGTAACCTGACTTGCACTTGCATTTTAGACAATTCACAATGACAAATTCTCAGTATGTGGACATATGTATGGTTGGAAAGGCCTATCATGATCTAACCCCTGATCTAAGTCACCACTAGCTGGCCTCTGCCCACTACACAGCCCTGAACCTTAGTCTCTGTTCTAGCCGGCTACCACCCGGTACTCTACCCTGCACCCTAGAGACTGCTGCCCTATGTACATAGTCATGAACAATGGTCACTTTAATTGTGTTTGCATGGTGTTCCACTCACTTTATGTATATACTGTATTCTGTAAAAAAATATATTTTACTTTTTTTTATTGCTACTGTAGGTATTACTGCACGATTGGAACAGGAAACATAACATAACATACAGCATTTCGCTGTACCTGCGATAACATCTGTAAATCGGTGTACGAAAAACTTTGATTTGAAGACATGTTTTCTCATTGTCTTTCCACCTCTCTCTCAGGGCCCTGGCACTGGCCTTTCCTCCCTCCTGCCTCAGCCCAAAAATGTGGTTGTGAAGGAGATGCAGAGGGCCCTAGTGCCTCACACCCTCACCAAGCGGCCGGAGCCAAAGAAAACCACAAAGCCCTCTTTAGGATCCTCCCAGGGCCACGCCAGTGCTAGTGCATCCCCCTCCGCCATTAAAGCAGCAGCCAAGTCGGCTGCCCTGCAGCTAGCGAGGCAGATAGCTGCTGAGGAAAGTGACGAGGAACTGGCCCCAGAGAACTACTTCTCCCTGGGAGAGAGCTCCAAACCTCTCCCTGCTGTGATCCCCAGCCTGAACCTGGATCCTGTCCCCACCTCAGGCCTGCTACCCGCTCCTGCAAGCATACAGCGTGGTACCTTCCAGTCAGACGCCCCTCTGGACTTTAGTGCGAACCAAGAGGGAGCTTGGGGAGGTCAACAGCTAGGGGCGTACCAACAGCCCTCGGCAGAGCCTCAGGTACTGTGAAAATGTTGGGTCAATAGATATAGCTATCTTTCTCTAGATGGATGGACAGATAAACTTTATTGCGTTGCAATGCATTATATAAAACAATGTTGCCAATACACCAAAATAAACTACAATAATACTCAACTTCCACAATTTACCAAATACAATAGACCCGCTGTGCATTATCTACTCAAATCTCCAACTACAACTTATTTTAGAAGAGAGCAAATGATCTATATCAGTCTCTTACCAAGCTGATATACAGGTTCAAACATCAGATATACTCTGCCCAGAATGGATCCTTATTGACCCCTACGAGTTGCTCTTGCAGATAACAGTTCGCTGTAAAATCTCTCTTGTTTTCATCCATTGAGACACATCAGAATAGCGTAATGCTTTTATTGTCATGTTGCGTTGATACAGGCTAACAAAAAACATTCTCCTGTTGGATAGGGCTACTACAACGAGGCTTACTACCAGGATCCTGAGTCTGACCCAGCGTTGCCTGAGCCAGAGCAACCTAGCTCCTCCGCCCTGTTTGATGATGAAGCGGTATGAAAGTTTCTTGACTTGACAATGGTTTATTGGCTTGTTATTGATCGGGAATGTCCTCCCCCCCCCCCCCCCCCCCCCCCCGATTAATCAGGAAGTCCTGCTTGTCTGACACTATCCTGTATATCACTGAAATTGATTTGTTTTATATTGTCCTGATCACATCTTTAATTGTCAACATAGTTCATGCACTGAATAAATAGGTTACCGCTTCAAGATATAGAGGAGTATATAATGTTTTCTGGCTGCAGTTCATGAGGCTGCAGGGGAAAAGGAACAGGGGCAAGGAAGAGGTGAAGTTCCTGGAGATCAAGGGAGATGATCAGCTGAGTGGCAACCAGCAGTGGATGACCAAGAGCATGACTGAGGAGAAGCAGGAGCGCAAGTCCTTCAGCAAGGTGAGAGAGATTTGCAAAGGAGCTGTCCCGATATTGCTTACACTTGTCCACTCCTTCCAGATCTGTGAACATCTGAAGGGTTGTTAGGGGCTAGGCGCAGAATTGGAAACTGTATTGTAGTAGTGATGATGATGGGGTAGGGGAATATTAGGCAATAGTGGAACGAGAGCTGTGGAGTTGGTGGGGCAGGACTTTTTCCATGTGGCCTAGGTGAGGATTTTGTCATCTGTTCTCAATGTTGCTTGGCCTGACCCCCTGACCTTTTCCCTCTATAGAAAAAGGGAGACCAACCCACAGGGCAACAGCGACGCAAGCACCAGATCACATACCTCATCCACCAGGTGAGTACATATACATTGCAAGATCGTGTTACAGTACTGTCTTGGAATCTAACACCAAGGTCCCATTCAGTAGACACAAACGGGAGAAAATAAATAAAATGTGTTCCCACTGGGCAAGTTGGACCTCTCTTCTGTTGAGAAAAAAATATACTTTTTCTCTAGTTTGGCACCAACTGAACATGACCTGGCACACCTATCACTTGCAATTTTTTAAACACTCAACATGCATGATTATTGGCCTCACATCAACATACCTAAATTTAACCAGATATGGGATGTTCACAAGCATGTGTCAGTTTGAGCGAACTTGTTGTAATTCTTATCACCTATAGGCAAAGGAGCGAGAGCTGGAGCTGAAGAACAGCTGGGCCGACAACAAGCTGACTCGCCGGCAAACACAGGCAAAATACGGCTTCTAAGAACCGTAACAGGAGGCTTGGTGGCATGCATAGCCCTCCCCCTGAAGATTAGAGTAGTACAGTCCACAAGGTTCCCTCAACAATGTGGGTCATACTATACCCTTGCAGTGGTGGAGGGGTTACACACCTCATCGACCCATCCTTGGAGATGCTAGCACTGACTTTCCTTATTGTTCACCCTTATTTGTTGGCCTCCCTGGATTTGTGATACTTAAAACATTTCTGATTTAAACCATTTTGGTGGGACTATTTTATATTATGTTGGTTCTTGGCTGCATAGGAAATCACATGGTTAACAGACACAATATGGTTTCCTGGGAAATACTGTTTAAATGCAATTTCATGTGGCGGTATTTTTCATATTACACCTTGAACCACCAATGATCAATAGTCTGAGAATAAGAGGAACGTTTCCCTTGTGGTGTCGATATTTTCTTCTTCTTGTATGTTTCCAAGGGTGGGACAGTGACCTGTTCTTAAATCATGTCAATCCAACCATAAGCTTTCCCTGGGTTTTTAGATGTTAGAAAACACATTTGGTGGGCTTGGTGGAATTGCCCTGTGGTGGCGACGCTTCAACCTGACCACTTTGGAATATGTCTCTATTGGATTTTGGGGGAGAGTTGGTGTCTTTTTAAAGGAGCCAGAAACTCCTACTGTCATCTGTGAATAAACATGATCATATACAGTGATGACAGAGACTTATTGAAATTGTACACTTAACAAAAATATAAACATAACATTTTTAAAGATTTTACTGAGTTAGTTCATATAAGGAAATCAGTCAATTGAAATATATTAATTAGGACCTTATCTATGGATTTCACATGACTAGGAATACAGATATGCGTCTGTTGGGCACAGATACCTTAAAAAAAGGTAGATGCGTGGGTCAGAAAACCAGTCCGTATCTAGTGTGACCACCATTTGCCTCATGCAGTGCAACACACCCTTCGCATAGAGTTGATCAGACTGTTAATTGTGGCCTGTGGAATGTTGTCCCACTCCTCTTCGATGGCTGTGAGAAGTTGCTGGATATAGGCTGGAACTGGAACACGCTGTCATACACCTTGATCCAGAGCATCCCAAACATGCTCAACGGGTGACATGTCTGGTGAGTATGCAGGCCATGGAAAAACTGGGACACTTTCAGTTTCCGGGAATTATGTACAGATCCTTGCGACGTGGCCAGGCATTATCGTGTAGGTGGTGCTGGCGGCTGAAGAATGGCACGACATTAGGGCTCAGGATCTTGTCACGGTATCTCTGAGCATTCAAATTGCAATCGATTAAAATGCAATTGTGTTTGTAGCTTATGCCTGCCTGTACCAGAACCCCACCGCCACCATAGGGTACTCTGTTCACAACCTTGACATAATCAAACCACTCACCTAAACATTGCCATACACGTGGTCTGCCATCTGCATTTGAAACCGGGATTAATCCATGAAGAGCACACTTCTCCAGTGTGCCAGTGTCCATCGAAGGTGAGCATTTGCCTACTGAAGTCGGTTACGACGCCAAACTTCAGTCAGGTCAAGACCTTGGTGACGACAACGAGCACGAAGCTTCCCTGAGACAGTTTGTGCAGAAATTCTTTGTGCAAACCCACAGTTTCCTCAGCTGTCTGGGTGGCTGGTCTCCGACGATACCGCAGATGAAGAAGCCAGATGTGGAGGTCCTGGGCTGGCGTGGTTACACGTGGTCTGCGGGTGTGAGGCCGGTTGGACGTACTTCCACATTCTTTCAAATTACTTTGGAGGTGGCTTATGGTATAGATATTAACATTAAATTCTCTGGCAACAGTTATGGTGTACATTCCTGCTGTCAGCATGACAATTGCACGCTCCTTCAACTTGAGACATCTGTTGCATTGTTTGACAAAACTTCACATTTTAAAGTGGGCTGTTTTATTGTCCCCAACACAAGGTGCACCTGTGTAATCATGCTGTTTAATCAGCTTCTTGATATGCCACACCTGTCAGGTTGATGGATTGTTTTGGCCAAGGGGAAATGGTCACTAACAGGGATGTAAACAAATTTGTGCACAAAATTTGAGAAGCTTTTTGTGCATATGGAACATTTCTGGGATCTTTTATTTCAGCTTATGAAACATGGGACCAACACTTTACATGTTGCGTTTATATTTTTTGTTCATTCTAGTAATGAGCTGTGCTATTTGAATAAAATTTAACTGCCATTGTTTCTCAAGTTGTGGAAAATCTTTTAGGATGTTTCTTCCTCTTCAGAGGTAGCGTGGTTGTAAAATTTGATCTGTTATGCATTTTACCGTCCCAGCTAGCCAACCAGGTTTTTAAATGGCTTCGCTGGCCAGGCCTCAACATTTAGTGATGAATTGGTCATTCATATTTTTGAAGGGTACACTGCACATTCTACTGGTTTTGTTGTAGCTCGATATGGTGATATACGGGGACCACGTCAATTCTGGATCTAAAGACATACTGTATGTGTAAGAAATATGCTAATAGCTCCATATAGCAATTTGATAGATTAAGGAGCATTCATTGCTTACACATATCCAATCCACTCAGATCTTCAAGGGTGAGAATTAAGGGAAATGGAGCATGGAGGGGCAGTTTCCTTAATCCCATTTTTAAAAAAAGATGAAAAGCAACACAGTCCAACGATCAGGATTCTACCTTATGTGATAAATAAACTAGCTCATAAGTGTTTTGTATATCATCACTCCTGTTAAATCAAAGCAAAATATATCACAATTTAACCATCATGTTGACATTGGCAGAAACAACGCCTGGTGCCGTGAAAAGCACCCCATTGAGGGCAATGGTATAGCAGACAGACTGCTAGATTTCTAAAGGTGTTACGGTTAACTACAAAGGTCTGTGCTTTGTCAAGCTCCTTAGGAGGTATTTCGATACTGTATATCAATGAAGAAATGTGGGAAATACCTTTTTGTTTTACCCTATACTTTGTTACATGTTTTGTGCTGTTAAAATCAAATATTTAATTTCCTGACTATTTTTGTCAGATTTGATACGTATTGTACAATGTCCTGTCCACCAATATCTCAGCTCTTAACATTGCTTAAAGAGAAACTGAAATAAATCAGTCGATAGTACCGACACCTGGAAACCAAGACCAAGTTAATGGCTCCATCACAGGCATTTGCACTGCGCACTGTAACTGCTCTTCATATCAACTTGCAGTGAAAGTGACATGCATCACATGCATATGAAAATAATGAAATTACAAAATGAAAGAGCAGAATACAATGTACAACCATGAGTTTGTCATGAAATAAATACTTCTTCCACTTTCAAAACAGAACCAAATAATTGATTTACTGTTATTGCCAGGAGTCAAACAGAGTAAACTGTTCTGTGAGCATCTAGTAATGACATTAAGTGCTCCAAATCTACGTTTAAAGTTTAGTCCTCAAACGCGGGGTTCTTTGTCTTTTTTCTGCTTCTCTGTGGGTGGAACTGCTTTTTTTTCTTCCCTTAGTCGCCTCTGGTGCGGCAGCCACGTCTGGGGTAGCTGGGGCAGTCTCAACCACTGGGGCAGCCTCTGGAGCTGCCACCTCTGGAGCTGGAGCTACCACCACGGGCACGGCAACTTTTGGAGCCGCAACTGCAATCGCCTTTGAAATGCTAGCCTCTGTAACTGCGGCTGCTACAACCTCTGAAACGGCAGACTCTGGAACTGCAACTGCCTCTGAAACAACAGCCTCAGGAACACACAAAAAATAAAAGGTTCCTGGAGTATTCTTTAGGGGTTCTTCAAATTGAAAGTGTAGGGCAACCCCTATAAATTCTTTGAAGAACCCTTTAAAAGGGTTCTTCAAAGAACCCCTTTTAATGGATCCTCGAAGAACCCTTTGAAGAACCTTTTGGGGTTCATTTTTTAACTACCCCCATCCCCTATTAATAATAATAATAATAATACGCATAACAATAACACAATATTTTAGTTGTCAGTGTTTATTATGACTTTAAATAAAAAATGAGGTGAACTCCCAGCAAAGCCCCAAGTCCAATGGGTATATTCTCTGGCGTGTTGATGTTTATGTGTTGATGTTCTCCGTATCCATAGCCAGAATGATTGTGCAGTTATATTCAGAGGTGTATGGAAAGTGAAGTCTGTGAATCCAAACAATAGTAAGTATACAGATGATTAACAAAACATACACACGACAGTATTCATTCCTTGGTTTTTGTGGTAAATGTGAATTGAAAAAAAACGTTTGAAAATGGTTTTCATACACATCCGATGGGATATTCATTGAAGAGGTAAGGGAGGAGGATGGTAAATGTGATCTACATAACATACCGATACCAATTGACATACCTTTGTATACCTCATTGTCTGTATACCTGCAGACACAAAGTGAGCAGTTCAGTCAACTGCACCCAATACAGCTAGCCTTCAACATATTCTTATAGCCTACATATTCTTACCTCTGTTGATTGATAGCCATTGAATTGTGTCCATATTCTGTTTTAGAAAGATTTGCACAAATATGAAAATATAGATGGTATCATCATAAAAAAATATCAATTTAGATCATATAAGGGACAAACCTTATCTGAAACATTTAAAGATCTCAATTTAAGGTAAGTGCCTACACCTGCTGTCCTTTCTAATTCAAATCCAAATGTTTTTTGTGTTGGGCAGTTAGGTTCCTGCAAGAACCCCCACCAACTAAGGAGGTCCCTCGATGAACACCACCTCCTATGGGGTTCTTGGAAGAACCTTTTGAGGGCAATTTTCAGTGCCAAGAACCCTAAGGTTCTTCAAAGAACTTTGAGGATCTTAGAAGAACCTTTGTTGAAGCCCTAATTTTTAGAGTACAGCTGTCTCAGAAATGGCAGCCTCTGGAACTGTTGCTGCAATAACCTCTCAAACGGCTGCCTTTGGAACAGTAGTTGCCTTTGGAACAGTAGTTGCCTCTGAAACTGCAGCTGCCTCTGAAACTGCAGCTGCCTCTGAAACTGCAGCTGCCTCTGAAACTGCAGCTGCCTCTGAAACTACGGCCTCTTGTACCACAAGTGCCTCTTCCTGCTTTTGCTTTTTCAACAGTGAGCCGACTCGCTGTGCAGTCTTCAAAGGGCACCACCAAAATGGGAATCAGCACAGTGTCTATCCCGTTAACCTGGGGAGAAAAGGCAAATTAAAACTAGAACCACCAGATTACCAAAACGGGCACGCTGCGCATGTGTCCTGGGGCCCCCAACCCCCCCCCCCCCTCCCCCCCATAGGTCGAGGAACCTCTCGATAGCATATGAACACGCCATAAGTCATGGCAAAATGTGTAGAATTGCAGGCAATTCAATTTAAAATGGCAAATTCTCTCCACCTCATGACAAAACATATAGAATAGCAGAAAATGTTGCTTTAAAAATGCTAATTTCTCTCAGCCTCATGGCAAAATGTCTAGAATAGCATAAGATTAGCTATAAAACTGCACATTTTTCTCTGTGCTCCATGGCTAAATGTGTATGATTTCTGCAAGTTAGTTTCCAAAAATTCCGGGTGGGGGGGCCCTTGACCCCTTGACTTTTTCCACATTATGTTACGTTACAGCGTTATTCTAAAATTGTTTTAATAGTTTTTTTCCCACATCAATCTACACAAAATACCCCATAATGTCAAAGCAAAAACAGGTTTTAGAATTTTTTTGAAAAAGCGCGTGAGCTGCCCAGTGACACAAGCCTACCAGACGAGCTAAATTACTTCTTTGCGCACTTCGAGGCAAGCAACACTGAAGCATGCATGAGAGCACCAGCTGTTCCGGACAACTGTGTGATCACGCTCTCCGTAGCCAATGTCAGTTAGACCTTTAAACAGGTCAACATTTACAAGGCCACATGGCCAAACGGATTACCAGGACGTGTAATCCGAGTATGCGCTGCCCAACTGCCAAGTGTCTTCACTGACATTTTCAACCTGTCCCTGACCGAGTCTGTAATACCAACATGTTTCAAGCAGACCACCATAGTCTCTGTGACCAAGAACACCAAGGTAACCTAACTAAATGACTACTGACCTGTAGCACTCAAGTCTGTAGTCATGAAGTGCTTTGAAAGGCTGGTCATGGTTCACATTATCCCAGAAACCCTAGACCCACTCCAATTTGCATACCGCCCTAACAGATCCATAGATGACGAAATCTCTATTGCACTCCACACTGCCCTTTCCCACCTGTACAAAAGGAACACCTACGTGAGAATGCTATTCATTGACTACAGCTCAGCGTTCAACACCATAGTGCCCTCAAAGCTCATCATTAAGCTAAGGACCCTAGAACTAAACACCTCCCTCTGCAACTGGATCCTGGACTTCGTGACGGGCTGCCCTCCAGGTGGTAAGGGTAGGTAACAACACATCTGCCACGCTGATCCTCAACACGGGGGCCCCTCAGGGGTGCGTGCTCAGTCCCCTCCTGTACTCCCTGTTCACCCATGACTGCATGACTCCAACACCATCATTAAGTTTGCCGACGACACAACAGTGGTAGGCCTGATCGCCGGCAACGATGAGACAGCCTATAGGGAGGAGGTCAGAGACCTGGCAGTGTGATGCCAGGATAACAAACTCTCCCTCAACGTGATCCAGACAAAGGAGATGGTTGTGGACTCCAGGAAAAGGAGGGCCAAGCACACCCCCATTCTCATCGACGGGCTGTAGTGGAGCATGTTGAGAGCTTCAAGCTCCTTGGTGTCCACATCCCCAATGAACGGTCATGGTCCAAGCACACCAAGACATTCGTGAAGAGGGCACAACAACACCTATTCCCCCTCAGGAAACTGAAAAGATTTGGCATTGATCCTCAAATCCTCAAAAGGTTCTACAGCTGCACCATCGAGAGCATCCTGACCGGTTGCATCACCTCCTGGTATGGCAACTGATCGGCCTCCGACCGCAAGGCACTACAGAGGGTAGAACGTATGGCCCAGTACATCACTGGAGCCAAGCTTCCTGCCATCCAGGACCTCTACACCAGGTGATGTCAGAGGAAGGCCCTAAAAATTGCCAAAGACTCCAGCCACCCTAGTCATAGACTGTTCTTTCTGCTACCGAATGGCAAGCGGTACCGGAGCGCCAAGCCTCGGTCCAAAATACTTCTTAAAACAGCTTCTACCCTCAAGCCATAAGACTCCTGAACAGCTAACTGGACTATTTGCATTGAATTTACCACAGGTGGACTCCAATCAAGTTGTAGAAACATCTCAAGGATGACCAATAGAAACAGCATGCACCTAAGCTCAATTTCAAGTCTCATAGCAAATGGTCTGAATACTTATGTAAATAAGGTATTACTGTTTTTATTTTTATTAAATTTGCTAACATTTCTAAAAACCTGTTTTCACTTTGTCATTATGGGGTATTGTGTGTAGATTGATGAGTACAGTTTTTCATTTAATCAATTTTAGAATAAGGCTGGCTGTAAGGTAAAAAAATCTGGGAAAATTCGAGGGGTCTAAATACTGTTGCACTGTATATCTGTATATCTATAAATAGCATAGTAATGTTTTGGTCAAACTAAGGTTTGTGTTCATTTACTTATTTATAACGATAAAAGACAAGGTTTCAGTGTGGGAAAGTTATTGTCATCACACCTGTTTGAACACAGGTAAATTCTTTCTACAGCTGTTTTCTTTCAAAATCTCCATTCAGTCAATTCAAGTCTAATTTATTTCTACTGACAATTTTGAATAGCCTGTCCAATCATACTTAAATTGTGTCATTGTTGTAACTGAAACACCGCTGGGTTTGAAAGTGGTTAATATTTTAATGACATCACTTTCAAACAGATACCATATGTCAGGATTAAAAAAGAAAATGTCTTTTCCCTTTTGAGTTCATATTTTGTGGTGTGGCATTCTTCCCAAATGTGCCTGTTTTCTTTGAGCATCAGCACTTAAAGTAAATGTTCACTACAAAATCAAAGTTCATCAGACATTTTTAGATGGAGATGAGTCCATGTCCATCTGTTGTATAGGTCCCACTATGAATGAGAAAATAGAGGTGCGACTCATCCATGAACACCTGCTCGGAGTACACGTCCTGGTAATCCGTCTGGCCCTGCGGCCTTGTGAATGTTAACCTTTTTAAACGTCAAGAGACAACTACTTAGTTAAGTGGCAAGGCATAGTGAAAACAAGCATACAATATGCAAACTGGACTCCCAGTTCTTATGTAGTCCCAGCAATTTTCATTTGATTGTATCTATGTTGATTGTATGGTAGCAGGCTTGGTAGATGAGGGACCTCTCTCTCAGTTGAAGTTGATGATCATTTGAAGGAGGGGAGCGGTGGGGAAGTCCATGGTGATGATTCCGAACCCCCTGGTCTGCCCTATCTCTGCCATCAGGTAGTCATACAGGTGGGCGTTGATACGCTGGGCTCCGCTGCCGTAAGTGAGACAGATATGGGCCTTGTTGCCCACAGGGGCAGCTTCCAGATGTTCATGCACACTTTGCCATTTCTCAGGCACATGCAGGAGGGTGTTGACCTGGGGAGACAAGTTTATGACACTCAATACATTTTCCTAGCAAATCAAATCAAATGTATTTATATAGCCCTTCTTACATCAGCTGATATCTCAAAGTGCTGTACAGAAACCCAGCCTAAAACCCCAAACTGCAAGCAATGCAGGTGTAGAAGCACGGTGGCTAGGAAAAACTCCCTAGAAAGGCCAAAACCTAGGAAGAAACCTAGAGAGGAACCAGGCTATGAGGGGTAGCCAGTCCTCTTCTGGCTGTGCCAGGTGGAGATTATAACAGAACATGGCCAAGATGTTCAAATGTTCATAAATGACCAGCATGATCAGATAATAATAATCACAGTAGTTGTCGAGGGTGCAACAAGTCAGCATCTCAAGAGTAAATGTCAGTTGGCTTTTCATAGCCGATCATTGAGAGTATCTCTACCGCTCCTGCTGTCTCTAGAGAGTTGAAAACAGCAGGTCTGGGACAGGTAGCACGTCCGGTGAACAGGTCAGGGTTCCATAGCCGCAGGCAGAACAGTTGAAACTGGAGCAGCAGCACGGCCAGGTGGACTGGGGGCAGCAAGGAGTCATCATGCCAGGTAGTCCTGAGGCATGGTACTAGGGCTCAGGTCCTCCGAGAGAGAGAAAGAAAGAAAGAGAGAAAGAAAGAAAGAGAGAATTAGAGAGAGCATACTTAAATTCACACAGGACACTGGATAAGACAGGAGAAATACTCCAGATATAACAGACTGACCCTAGCCCCCCGACACATAAACTACTGCAGCATAAATACTGGAGGCTGAGACAGGAGGGGTCAGGAGACACTGTGGCCCCATCCGATGATACCCCAGGACAGGGCCAAACAGGAAGGATATAACCCCAACCACTTTGCCAAAGCACAGCCCCCACACCACTAGAGAGATATCTTCAACCACCAACATACCATCCTGAGACAAGGTCGAGTATAGCCCACATAGATCTCCGCCACGGCACAACACAATGGGGGGCACCAACCCAGACAGGAAGACCACGTCAGTGACTCAACCCACTCAAGTGACGCACCCCTCTTAGGGACGGCATGGAAGAACACCAATAAGCCAGTGACTCAGCCCCTGTAATAGGGTTAGAGGCAGAGAATCCCAGTGGAGAGAGGGGAACCGGCCAGGCAGAGACAGCAAGGGCGGTTCGTTGCTCCAGAGCCTTTCCGTTCACCTTCACACTCCTGGGCCAGACTACACTCAATCATAGGACCTACTGAAGAGATGAGTCTTCAGTAAAGACTTAAAGGCCGAGACCGAGTCCTGCGTCTCTCACATGGGTAGGCAGACCATTCCATAAAAATGGAGCTCTATAGGAGAAAGCCCTGCCTCCAGCTGTTTGCTTAGAAATTCTAGGGACAATTAGGAGGCTTGCGTCTTGTGACCGTAGCGTACGTGTAGGTATGTACGGCAGGACCAAATCGGAAAGATAGGTAGGTGCAAGCCCATGTAATGCTTTGTAGGTTAGCAGTAAAACCTTGAAATCAGCCCTTGCCTTAACAGGAAGCCAGTGTAGGGAGGCTAGCACTGGAGTAATATGATTAAAACAATTGGTTCTAGTCAGGATTCTAGCAGCCGTATTTAGCACTAACTGAAGTTTATTTAGTACTTTATCCGGGTAGCCGGAAAGTAGAGCATTGCAGTAGTCCAACCTAGAAGTAACAAAAGCATGGATGAATTTTTCTGCATCATTTTTGGACAGAAAGTTTCTGATTTTTGCAATGTTACGTAGATGGAAAAAAGCTGTCCTTGAAACAGTCTTGATATGTTCTTCAAAAGAGAGATCAGGGTCCAGAGTAATGCCGAGGTCCTTCACAGTTTTATTTGAGATGACTGTACAACCATCAAGATTAATTGTAAGATTCAACATAAGATCTCTTTGTTTCTTGGGACCTAGAACAAGCATCTCTGTTTTGTCCGAGTTTAAAAGTAGAAAGTTTGCAGCCATCCACTTCCTTATGTCTGAAACACAGGCTTCTAGCGAGGGCAATTTTGGGGCTTCACCATGTTTCATTGAAATGTATAGCTGTGTGTCATCCGCATAGCAGTGAAATTTAACATTATGTTTTCGAATGACATCCCCAAGAGGTAAAATATATAGTGAAAACAATAGTGGTCCTAAAACGGAACCTTGAGGAACACCAAAATTTACAGTTGATTTGTCAGAGGACAAACCATTCACAGAGACAAACTGATATCTTTCCGACAGATAAGATCTAAACCAGGCCAGAACTTGTCCGTGTAGACCAATTTGGGTTTCCAATCTCTCCAAAAGAATGTGGTGATCGATGGTATCAAAAGCAGCACTAAGATCTAGGAGCACGAGGACAGATG
Source organism: Salmo trutta (assembly GCF_901001165.1). Classification (NCBI taxonomy): domain Eukaryota; kingdom Metazoa; phylum Chordata; class Actinopteri; order Salmoniformes; family Salmonidae; genus Salmo; species Salmo trutta. The sequence goes on along the minus strand of NC_042990.1, from coordinate 15,548,056 downwards.
CAGAGCCTCGTCTGACGCCATTAAAAGGTAATTTACCACCTTCACAAGTGCAGTCTCAGTACTATGATGGGGTCTAAAACCAGACTGAAGCCAGATCCAGTGGATAGAGAGCCGTTTATTATGTTCAACATAGGAGGGCCAAGCACAGGAAGCAGCTCTTTCAGTAGTTTAGTTGGAATAGGGTCCAGTATGCAGCTTGAAGGTTTAGAGGCCATGATTATTTTCATCATTGTGTCAAGAGATATAGTACTAAAACACTTTAGTGTCTCCCTTGATCCTAGGTCCTGGCAGAGTTGTGCAGACTCAGGACAACGGAGCTTTGGAGGAATACGCAGATTTAAAGAGGACTGTAATTTGCTTTCTAATGATCATGATCTTTTCCTCAAAGAAGTTCATGAATTTATTACTGCTGAAGTGAAAGCTATCCTCTCTTGGGGAATGCTGCTTTTTAGTTAGCTTTGCGACAGTATCAAAAAGACATTTCGGATTGTTCTTATTTTCCTCAATTAAGTTGGAAAAATAGGATGATCGAGCAGCAGTGAGGGCTCTTCGATACTGCACGGTACTGTCTTTCCAAGCTAGTCGGAAGACTTCCAGTTTGGTGTGGCGCCATTTCCGTTCCAATTTTCTGGAAGCTTGCTTCAGAGCTCGTGTATTTTCTGTATACCAGGGAGCTAGTTTCTTATGACAAATGTTTTTAGTTATTAGGGGTGCAACTGCATCTAGGGTATTGCGCAAGGTTAAATTGAGTTCCTCAGTTAGGTGGTTAACTGATTTTTGTCCTCTGATGTCCTTGGGTAGGCAGAGGGAGTCTGGAAGGGCATCAAGGAATCTTTGGGTTGTCTTTGAATTTATAGCACGACTTTTGATGCTCCTTGGTTGGGGTCTGAGCAGATTATTTGTTGCGATTGCAAACGTAATAAAATGGTGGTCCGATAGTCCAGGATTATGAGGAAAAACATTAAGATCCACAACATTTATTCCACAGGACAATGACTGTGGCAGTGAGTAGGTCCAGAGACATGTTGGACAAAACCCACTGAGTCGATGATGGCTCCGAAAGCCTTTTGGGGTGGGTCTGTGGACTTTTCCATGTGAATATTAAAGTCACCAAAAATTTGAATATTATCTGCTATGGCTACAATGTCCGATAGGAATTCAGGGAACTCAGTGATGAACGCTGTATATGGCCCAGGAGGCCTGTAAACAGTAGCTATAAAAAGTGATTGAGTAGGCTGCATAGATTTCATGACTAGAAGCACAAAAGACGAAAACGTCTTTGTTTTTTTTTGGTAAATTGAAATTTGCTATCGTAAATGTTAGCAACACTTCCGCCTTTTTGGGATGCATGGGGGATATGGTCACTAGTGTAACCAGGAGGCGAGGCCTCATTTAACACAGTAAATTCATCAGGCTTAAGCCATGTTTCAGTCAGGCCAATCACATCAAGATTATGATCAGTGATTAGTTCATTGACTATAACTGCCTTTGAAGTGAGGGATCTAACATTAAGTAGCTCTATTTTGAGATGTGAGGTATCACGATCTCTTTCAATAATGGCAGGAATGGAGGAGGTCTTTATTCTAGTGAGATTGCTAAGGCAAACAGGGCCATGTTTAGTTTTGCCCAACCTAGGTCGAGGCACAGACACGGTCTCAATGGGGATAGCTGAGCTGACAACACTGACTGCTAGTGGCAGACTCCACTAAGCTGGCTAACAGCCTGCTGCCTGGCCTGCACCCTATTTCATTGTGTTGCTAGGGGAGTTAGAGCCCTGTCTATGTTCGTAGATAAGATGAGAGCACCCCTCCAGCTAGTATGGAGTCCGTCACTCCTCAACAGGCCAGGTTTGGGCCTGTTTGTGGGTGAGTCCCGGAAAGAGGGCCAATTATCTACAAATTCTATCTTTTGAGAGGGGCAGAAAACAGTTTTCAACCAGCGATTGAGTTGTGAGACTCTGCTGTAGAGCTCATCACTCCCCCTGGGAGGGGGCCAGAGACAATTACTCGATGCCTACACATCTTTCTAGCTGATTTACACGCTGAAGCTATGTTGCGCTTGGTGACCTCTGACTGTTTCATCCTAACATCGTTGGTGCCGACGTGGATAACAATATCTCTATACTCTCTACACTCGCCAGTTTTAGCTTTAGCCAGCACCATCTTCAGATTAGTCTTAACGTCAGTAGCCCTGCCCCCTGGTAAACAGTGTATGATCGCTGGATGATTCGTTTTAAGTCTAATACTGCGGGTAATGGAGTCGCCAATGACTAGGGTTTTCAATTTGTCAGAGCTAATGGTGGGAAGCTTCGGCGTCTCAGACCCCGTAACGGGAGGAGTAGAGACCAGAGAAGGCTCGGCCTCTGACTCCGACTCGCTCCGACTCGACACCGGTTGAGCATTCCTACAGCATTTCCCTCCAGAAGCCATGAGAAAGTTGTCCGGCTGTGGGGACCGTGCGAGAGGATTTATACTAACGTTACTATCTGTACTTACTGGTGGCACAGACGCTGTTTCATCCTTTCCTACACTGAAATTACCCTTGCCTAACAATTGCGTCTGAAGCTGGGCTTGCAGCACAGCTATCCTCGCCGTAAGGCGATCGTTCTCCTGTATATTATGAGTACAACGACTGCAATTAGAAGGCATCATGTTAATGTTTCTACTTAGCTTCGGCTGTTGGAAGTCCTGACGAACCATGTCCAGATAAAACGTCCGGAGTGAAAAAGTTGAATGAAAAAATTTGAGTGAGGGAAAAACTAAAAATATAAATGGTAAATAAAAAGTAAAAACCGTAAAGTTGTCAGGTAGCAAAGTAAGGTTGGCAACAAAACGCACAGCAGCACGTAACCAAGTATGCAAGTTGTGACCGGAAAAACGATTTAATTTTCAAAAATGACTGTCTCCTTACCCTCCAGTCGTCTGCGATGTCCAGGCCGATTCCGAGGTCAGGTCCGCCAAAGTCCTGCAGGATAATGAGCATCCCTCTGTTCTCTCCCACAGTGGGCTTGAGCCGACTGTTCCTCAGCAGGTCCCAGTCGACGTAGAGGTGGATGTAGCTGCCTACCATCCGTAGAAGTCGAAGGACTCACTGAACTCCTCCTTGAGCCGCACCAGCACCATCTCGCTGGTGTACTCACTTAGGAAGTCGGCCACGCCCTCCAGCACGTCGCTGAAGTGCGCCCAGAGGTAAGACACGCCGTGGTGGATGGTGAGGTTGCCACGCACATGGCGCACACGCACGTCCAGGAAGCGCACACCGGCCTGGAGCTGCGACGCCAGCCTCCAGGACTGGCACTCAGCCAAGGCGCCGCTGTAGATGGCCATGGTGACGTCGGACAGCATGCAGCTGTCCGGGAGGCCCGCCGTCCAGGAGGGGTTGACAAACTCGGGGGCTGGAGTATGTTGTTGTACTCGGGCCTCTGGATGGTACTGTTGCTCAAGCAAACAACCCTGGTGGGTAATTAGTTTGGTGTCAAAGGTCAATACCTAATCCTGAAGTTAGCAAATTATTAGACTCACAACTGACACACACCACTCCTACACTCCTTCTCTAGGGTTGTGTCAAAATTTTCCTGAATGATGTCCTTTCCTTATATCCTTTACTTTATAACTACAGAAGGCTTAGATTGGCCTCTTCTATATTGCTTTGTCCCCTCCAGTCATTTCAGATCAGTGCTAATGACATTGTCTCCTTGAACTATTCAAGACTATTGAGACACAACCCCTGACTACCTTTGAAACAAGATACTCACCCCAGTAGGACCATCAGCTTGATTAACATCTTCCACATCCTTATATTAAGCAAACCAGAGAGCACAATTTTCATTTTTCTATTTTTATTTACGGATCCAACATTTACACTCCAACACTCAGACATCATTTACAAACGAAGCATTTGTGTTTAGTGAGTCCACCAGATCATAGGCAGTAGGGATGACGAGGGATGTTCTCTTGATAAGTGTGTGAATTTGACAATTTTCCTGTCCTGTTAAGCATTTAAAATGTACTTGGTTGTCAGGGAAAATGTATGGAGCAAAAAGTGCATTATTTTCTTTAGGAATGTAGTGGAGTAGTAGTAAAAGTTGTCAAAAATAGAAATATTAAAGACCAGATATAAAAAAAAATACTTATGTAATACTTGAAATTAATTTTACTTAAGTACTTTACTCTACTGGTGTGTGCGTGTGTGAGAGAGAGAGATAGAAAGTTGTGGTGTGATATGTTGGTTGAGTACTGTGAAAGCAGAAAATAAAGAATTGCCATGCAAATTGATGAACATACAGTAGATATATTATATTCTAATGGATTCCCCCTACCCTTATCCCTACAACACTATAAAACAATTATTGCTACTGAAGGTGTGGATGTATTTGATATACCTAAAACAATAGACACCCTGCCTGTCCTCTGTTTGGGTTACAACCATAAAGCAGTCAGCTGCATTTTCCCCTTCATCCAATCAGCACAGCCCGAACAAGAGTCATGTTTCCTCGTTCCTCTGTCCTTATATGGCAGAATGTAGGCTGGGCTTCTCAGACTGTGGGACTCCTGGAAAATGGTGGCTTGGAAATATTGACAGCTTGTGTGAAGAGAAGTGTAACAATAGCTTGAACTCAGGTAAAAAATAAGAAATGTATCCTCAATGGCTTTGTATTATCTTTTGGGGGTTTATCTGAAAAGGAACTCTGTTTAGATATATTTAATTCAAAAGGGAAATCAGTGGTTCATGATACATGCTTGTGGTTGGAGATACAGGAAATGTATTTAGTTAGACCAAAATGAATGTGATTTACTAATGGCAAAAGGTTCTCTGAATTGATGAAGATTGGCATGTGCCTTCATCATTTTGTTAATCTTTAGAAAAACTGGCACTGTAATAGGAGGTCAATGATCGAACTTAACGTACCCTCGAGACACCCACTGGTCTTCCTGATTTTTTTTCTGCATTGCCGGCTTGGGCATGATGAGTAAGAGCTAAGCTATGAACTATGATTATAAATGTTTTGTGTGTTTGGCCACAGCCACACAGATCAGTTGGTGTACACACACAGGACAGCAGCCACTCCCTTTAAACCAGTTACCCAAATGGATGTCTGCGTGGGGTTTGGAATTTAGAAGCATTCTATGCCATGTATTTGAATGAAATACTCTACTTGATTAGAACTGATCGCTCAGTCATAAATATGAAAATTAAAAGTTTGATAATGAAATATGTTTCTCTTAGAAAGGCATTGTCTCTCTTTCTCTTTCAAATAAGAAATAACAGTTCATCTTGGCTTCTAAACCTAAGTAATTAGTGACTTGTTGCCCTGGCCTATAGACTTGTTGCTTACTACACAACTAGGGGCTTTATGAGTGGTGTCCCTCAGGAGTATTACGACTGTAACTTGATACCTGAAGCTAAAAGACACACAGTGACATAATGCATGTGTAGAATGTAACTTGAGAACTAAGATGCCTGATTTTGCCTGCAGCATTAAAAGTAATAAGATTGGAATTCTACTGAAACATTGGTCAATCCTCCATCTACAAGAAAAACAGAAACAGTTCAGTTCATTGTCTACTCTCACAACAGCCTGACAGTGTCTGCTCTTTCTCTCCTTTCTCTTCTTCTTTCTCTATATTTTTTTCTCTCTCTCTCTGTCTGTCTTGCTCACTGTTTGTCAGAGTCAGAAGCTCACAGCGATGGCTGACGCCGGGCAGATCAGAAAGACAGCGGTCAAGGTGCTGGGCTGCGTGGAGAAGGTATCCTCTTTCGCCTCGTCCATCAACCCCCTCTTCGGCATCGTCTCCTCCCTGGTGGGGGTGGTGCGCATAGGCCTGGTGGGCGATGAGGCGCACGCCCTGGACAAGGACTTCCAGGTGGTGCACGGCAAGCTGGAGAGCATCTCTGCGAAGAACCGCCAATGCCTGCGGCAGATCCGTGTGGACGAGGTCAATGAGACATTTGGTAAGTACGAGGAGTACATCAAGCACCAGTACGCCGCCTTCAGCTCCATGGTGGCACTGGTGAGGAAGGACCCAGAGGGAGCGCGGCGCCACATGGACAACTTCGAATGGGTCTATGAGAGGGACAAGAGCGACCTGAGCCTGGACGTGTACTACCGGGGCGTAATGGGCACCGGGTCGGTGTTCGGAAGGCCCCTGCTGAAGGTGTACCTGGAGCACTGCAACGGAGACCGCAGGGTCATGGAGCACTGGTGCTCCCAGGTGGGACACCTGTTCCACATCGGCCTGATCGCCCTCATGGCCTACACAGCGGTGACAGAGGATGACGAGGACGAGGTGCGAGAGAAGTGGGCCAAGCGTGTGGAGGACATCCAAGACAAGATGCAGGAGGTTTTGAGTCAGTGCAAAGAGGAGAGGAGTCTTCCCTAAAGCTTGGGGAAGGGGAGAGGTGGGGGCCCTGTCCAGAAATTACCCTTACTCCCAGTCCTGGAGTGCTACTGGGTGTGTATTATGTCCTGGGTGTTCCTACCCTGCTCTAATATATCCGATTCTACTAATCAGCTGCTGATCATGGGCCTAATTAGCTAAACCAGGTATGTTAGAGCAGGGATGGAATAAACGCCTGCAGACCCAGTAGCTATTCAGTAAAAAGTCTGGCCACCCCTGCTCTAACTCCTTTTTAGAACTGGATAGGTACAAGCAATTTGGCTGTAGTTCCACCTTGCTCTGGAATTTTTTGCCAAACATTTCTTAGACCTGTCCAATTTATTCTGATCAACACAAGTGCCAAGGGGTAGGGGCTAGGGGTTGATTCTTGAGAGGGCCAACGATTTGAAGGGAGGTTAGGTGGGTGAGAAGTTGAGTTTGGTGGTTAAAACTGTGGAGAAGAGGTTCGTTCCCACTTTCTCAGCAACCAGACTCATTCAAGTGGACCAAGTAAAGCAAGGAAATCATGTATTATGAATAGATGGGAAACTAAATTCACAGTAAAAGCAATCAAATGTATTGTCATTTATTTGGGTCAACTGAACTCTGTTGTTGTGGCAATAGTTCCTAATTTGAACTTGTGTTCATACAGCTGCCTTATATTAGCCTACCTGTCAATACTCTCTGACTGTCTGTTAATGTTTTATACACTGTCTTCAATAAACAAGTCGAAATTATGACCCATATTACAGTATGCACAATAATCATTTGACTGAAACACTAGTATCTCTCTCTCGCTCTGTTTGCTATGTGGCCAATGATGTCACCATACATCAGGGGTTCCCAACCTAGGGACCTTCCTTGATTTGAGGGGTACAATTCGTAATTGTTTATACCGATCTAAAACGAGGCAGAAATCTGTGATGCTTTATGCTAGAAACAAGAGGTATAATGCCAGATGAAGACTGATGCACATGGGAATATCAATCAATGAAATGTATTTATAAAGGCCTTTTTTTAACATTTGGGGCGGCAGGTAGCCTAGTGGTTAGAGCGCTGGGCCAGTAACCGAAAGGTTGCTGGATCGAATCCCTGAGCTGACAAGGGAACAAGGGAGCTAACCCAGTGTTCCCTGGTAGGCTGTCATTGTAAATAAGAATTTGTTCTTAACTGACTTGCCTAGTTCAATAAAGGTATAAAAAAAAAACAGTGAGCAATGCAGATGTAGAAGCATCTTAGGAATAACTCCCTAGGAAGAAACCTAGGAACCAGGCTCTGAGGGGTGGCCAGGCTGTGCCGGGTGGATATTATAAGAGTAGATGGCCATTAAGGCCAGATCAATGTTCATAGATGACGAGCAGGGTCAAATAATAATCACAGTGGTTGTAGATGGTGCAACAGGTCAGCACCTCAGGATTAAATGTCAGTTGGTTTTTCATAGCTGAGCATTCAGAGGTTGAGACAGCAGGTGAGGGAGAGAGAGGGTCAAATACAGCAGGTCTGGGACAAGATAGCATAATTTCACCAGATAGGACAGACTGACCTTAGTCCCCTGGCACATAGACTATTGCAGCATAGCTACTGGAGGCTGAGACAGGGCCGGGGACACTGTGGCCCTGTCCGATGATACCCCTGGACAGGGCCAACCAGGCAGAATATAACTCTTCCCACTTTGCCAAAGTACAGCCCCCACACCACAAGAAGGATATCAACCGACCACCAATTTACTACCCTGAGACAAGGCTGAGTATAGTCCACAAAGTTCTCCTCCACCGCACAACCCGAGGGGGTGCAAAACCAGACAGGAAGATCATGTCAGTGACTCATCCCACTCAAGTCGAGTATAGCAAAAAAAGCCTGACATGACATGACGCACCCCTCCTAGGAATGGCATGGAAGAGCACTAGTAAGCCAGTGAATCAGCCCCCATAATAGGGTCAGAGGCAGAAAATCCCAGTGAAAAGATGGGAGACGGCCAGGCAGTGATAGCAAGGGCGGTTCGTCCAATCAGTGCCTTGCCATTCACCTTCGCACCCCTGGACCAGACTACATTCATTCATAGGACCTACTGAAGAGATGAGTCTTCAGTAAAGCCTGCGTCTCTCACATGGATAGGCAGACCATTCTATAAAAATGAAGCACTATAGGAGAAAGCCCTGGCTCCAGCATGTTTGCTTAGAAATTCTAGGGACAATAAGGAGGCCTGCGTCTTGTGACCATGTAGCGTACTTGTAGGTATGTACAGCAGGACTAATTCGGAGAGATAGGTTGGAGCAAGTCCATTTAAGGCTTTGTAGGTTGTGGCGGATGAATCAGAATTAGTTTGGGTAGCATAGATAATTAAGATGTCTTATCTGCATAATATGCTAATGTGATATACATGTTATTAGAATGTATCCCTTTGGACTCTGGTGTTGGCAGTTGCACTTCTTCCCTCAGCTGGGGCTCAGTCACTTGGGGCCCAGAGAGGGGAGAGGTCAGACTTGTCTTTTACATGTCTCTGGTGCTATGCAGAATATCAGAAAGGGAAGAAGACAGGATGGAACATAGTTGTCATATGTGAATGTGTCTTTACCTATTCTTAAACCATGTGAAGGGATGGCGTGATTAAGGGGGAACAAATGACTTGTCTCCACAATGTCAGTGCGCAAGTCACTCCCTCCTTTGGCATTGGGGGGAGGTGTATGGCAGTGTATGGAACCATTGTATGTCCTCTCTGATGTTGCACTTATCCTGGGATAGTATATGACCTAGAGACTCACTCCCCTCAGTGAGATTGTCCAGGAGTGGGGTCAAGAAGGGGTTTTACTTGAGATGGGAGTATCTAGAGTTGACAATTGAGTTATGCCATTGGATGAGTTGGTGTTTTTGTTCTATACCATACCAGGAAGAGACGGTTCCAGTTTGGAGTAGGAGGGCCAGACACTGGTCTATACAATGAAAACTGTTGACATAGCAGATGCTGTCTGCTATGTATTATAGATATCTTTCATACAAATCTTAACCTTGTGACCATTCTATGTATCTGTTGTTTGTAATGTAGGTTGAGAGGGGTGTATCTTGGCTATAAAAGATCTTTGTACTTTTGTGTTGTCACTCTCAACAGTTCATTAGAAATAGGGAATCGTTGAAAGTCAGTGCTATTGCAAAGCTCTTATTATTAAAGATGTAGTTTAAGTATAACTCTGACTGGTGTGTGAAGTTTGTCTCTCACCTCATTTGGTAATACAGAAATTAACCACCACAAGGTTAGCAGTAAAACCTTGAAGTCAGCCCTAGCCATAACAGGAAGCCAGTGTAGCGAGGCTAGCAGTGGAGTAATATGATACATTTGTTTGGTTCTAGTCAAGATATCAGCAGCCGTATTTATCACTAACTGAAGTTTATTTAGTGCTTGATCCAGGTAGCCGGAGGGTAGCGCATTGTAGCAGTCTAATCTATAAGTGACAAAAGCATGGATTAGCTTTTCTACATCATTTTGGGACAAAAAGTTTCAGATTTTTGCAGTGTTACGAAAATGGAAAAAAGCTGCCTTTGAAATATTCTTGATATGTTTGTCAAAAGAAAGATCAGGGTCCAGAGTAATGCAGAGGTCCTTCACAGTTTTATTTAAGACGACTGAACAACCATCAAGATTAATTGTCAGATCAATCAGCAGATCTCTTTGATTCTTGGGACCTAGAACTAGCATTTCTGTTTTGTTTATTTCTGATATTCAGAAACGGAGCTACGACCTAAAGTCGAGGAATCAAAGAAATTAGACTTTGGGAAGTAATCTTACACAATAGGTGACTATTAATTGATCAAAGCACTTTCTGTAAGAGAATATGTATAATTAAATTGAGGGTTCATGTAAATTATCATACTAAAACACTTGGTAGCAGATACAAATATTTGGAAACATGCCCATACTCACAATTTATACCAATCAAATGAATTCAGAACAAAAGTTATGAGTCAAAGGTCACCTGGTTTATTTTATACCAAAGCAAATTACTTTCACATCCGATTTGATTTCTGTATAATTTATTTCCATCTGTCTACATTTTCAGAAGAAAAAATATGCGCACTAAGTCCACCCGACCAGCAGAGTTCCCTGTTGTCAAAACTAGTCAGTATAGGCGCAATGTGACTCTTTTCCATTTCACTTGCTGTGGTCGGCAACCGATGTTATGCTTTTAGGAAACACACAAATATCTGCTTAGAAGTTTGCCTAGTTTATTGTCACTGCGTGTCTATGCCTTATTACACCCGGGAAAAGGAAAACACCGACAATCTATACTTTTTAAAGTTTGTGATAACTCATAATTTCAGGTATGTTTGAAAGCGTTTCTCAAAATGTAACAGTGCGATACCTAAGCCTTCAAGTTATCTGACGTAAAGTTTCACATCTACTTCAAAGGACACAATGTAGCTTTAATGAAATTTCGTGCCGCATAGTACTTTTCATGTTCTATTTTATACTGTATGTGATATCAGCAGTCTTCTTGAGGAAGGCAACAGTATGCTTGGTTTCCGGGGCGTGACTTTTGTTTTGACATAACTTTTGACTTTTGAACGCAATCAAATTTGCCTTTTGAAAAGATTTTCGCCATAATTGTGTTACTATCATTATGCTATTTCATTTTAATGCGTTAAAGTAACAGCCTATGTGATCGTAGATATTAAGTAATTCATTACAAGTTAACAATTTAAAAGTCTTATCTTTTCAAGATTGATCAGCGATGAGAACAGTATAATGTGTAATAGCCTAGCCTATTTTTAAATAGTTAAAAGACACTCTACAATAGAATATAGATTATTAATAGAATAATCACGTTTTGCTGTCTCCCAATTAGATTCTGATGTATTATTTGTAACATTTCAGGCATGGTGCTCCTCACATTCCTCATAAATCAGTCCTTATGTAGGATGCTTGAAAGGGATTGAAGGCAAGTCAACGCCATGGGCAACCAAGACAACTTGGAAGATGTGTTTGTTGCTGTCATTCGTCCAAAGAATCAAGTCAGTCTGAGCTCTAAGGAATATCGGGCTAAAGCCTATGAGGTAAGACTACAGTATATTTCATATAACAGTAGCGACCATGCAACATCTAGCAACCTCATCCAGAGGTTAGGATCTCTTTGCATAACAGCAAGGGGTTGGAATGATAGTAGCAGGGTACTGTGTTTGTGTCCCAGTCTGGGCTACCCCCTGAATTTGTTACATTGATTTCAGAAGTGGGATACACATTTCATATACATGTTTAAGTAACACTGCGAGTAGCAGACTATAGTTAATGCAAAGTGTCAATGCCTTTATTAATACATTTAGTGTAAGGAGGCTCAGTTTTGCAAAGCTCCCTGGAAGTTCATAGTTCTGGTTTGTGCCTTGATCCTGAGTGGCGCAGTGGTCTAAGGCAGTGCTAAGGTATCACTAAAGACCCGGGTTTGATCCCGGCCTGTATTACAACCGGCCGTGACCGGGAGTCCCATAGGGCAGTGCACAATTGGCCCAGCGTCATCCGGGTTAGGGGAGGGTTTGGCCCGTGTAGGCCGTCATTGTAAAGAATAATTTGTTCTTAACTGACATACCTAGTTAAATAAGAAATATAAAATATTACCATGTCATCAACCCCAAATCTGCTTCAATATCACTTTACTTTAACCCAAATATTGTTCATGGCCAATTACAATTATTTAGCTTATTGTTTGATTTCATAAATGTATTTCTCGTTCAGTGTATGTTCCCCATCAACATGTGTAACCCTATTACCCATCCTTTAGATCCTGTTGATAGAAGTTCCTTTGGAAGGAAAAGAGAAGAAACGGAAGAAAGTCTTACTGGCGACCAAAATCCAAGCGAGTGGGGACACAGCCAGATGCATTTTGGATTATGTAGACGAAATGACTAAACCCATATCTAACAACCAGGGTTTTATTGGTAAATAAATACATCTTTGCTTCTTTTCTGTAATTATGGTAGCTTTCCAGGTTTGGATGTGAATCGTTTGTTAATGTAAAAGATTTATGAAGAGTAGAAAGACATTTGAAATAACAAATTGTGTCAAAGCGCTGATCCTGTTGTTCATCACAGGAAAGCGTGTGGTGCACATGAGGAAATTCCCTCTCGATGTTGACAATGAAGGGAAAGAGGTCTCCCTCTTTATTGTGCCAGTCAATGTCAAAGGTAGGACTTGACACTAACTTGTCAGCACATAACACATAAAGGGGTATAAATTATTAGAAATTGTATAAATGCTCATTAATTATAAACAGTAGGGACCGGAGTTATTGGATCCCTTGATAAAGATCAGCAAAAAAAGACTGTATAAAATGAATTATGCAAATACTGAGCTATATGTATGCTAAAAAAAGGAAACATTTTATTATTTTAAACTAATACAAATTACTCAGATAAATAGATTTTGTTTAAGAAGTAATAATAATAAAAAATAATCTCAAAGATGGGGTCAGAATTATTGGATCCACTGTTTTCTATACTCCAGCACCTGCCCCTTGCGAGGACCATGACACTGGGCCTTTTTCTAAAATGTTTTATGAGATTGGAGAACACATTTTGGAGGGATCTTAGACCATTCCTCCATGCAGAATCTTTCCAGATTCTAGATATCCTTCGCCTGTGCTTATGGACTGCCTTCTTTAATTCAAAAGACAGGTTTTCAACGGGGTTCAATTCTGGAGAATAAGATTGCAAAAGGTTGATGTTGTGATCAACTAACCATTTATTTGTGGATTTTTATGTGTACTTGGGGTTATTGTCTTGCTGGAAGATCCACTTGCGGCCAAGTTTCAGCCTACTGGCAGAGGCAACCAGGTTTTTGCCTAAAATGTCCTGGTACTTGGCAGTTCACGATGCCGTTGACCTTAACAAGTGCAAAATAGCCCCATAACATCAAAGATCCGCCACCATATTTAACAGTTAGGATGCGGTATTTTCTGTATATGCATTGTTCTTTCGAAGGCCAAATCCACCGCTGGTGTGCGTGGCCAAAGACCTTTATTTCCGTGTCATATGACCAGGTTCAGGAGGCTGAAACTCGTCTGCAAGTTGATCTTCCAGGAAGACGATAACCCCAAGCACGCATCAAAAACCAATCATTTTGACCTGTATCTTTTATTATTTGTTAAACAAATATTGTATTAGAAATTGTATTAGTATAAAATAATATAATTTCTGTTTTTTTTGCATACAATATAGCTCAGTATTTGTATTATTTAATACTATATAAAATGTGTATTATTTGCTCCTTTATCGAGGGATACAATAATTCCGGACCCCACTGTAAGTGAAAGAGTGTTAGTCCATTTTTGTCCGGTGTACTTTTTAAACCATTCCTAATTATATAGTTTAGCTAGCAATGTTTTTTTTATTGTTGTGTGCTGCGTATTGGTCTTTCTGAACAGATAACAGCAAGCCTATCTACAGCCCTGGTAGCCCCAGTTTTTACTGCCTACAGGATATCATGCGTGTGTGTAGCGAGACCAGTGCTCACTTCTCCCCTATCACCTCAAAGATGCTCCTGGCCTTGGACAAGTAAGTCTTTGTCTATGATTTCATATTGAAGTCATTTAGCAGGCACCCTGATCCAGTGTGACTTACTGTTTTTGGTGTGTATCAGAGAGCTGAAAATCAGTGTAAATGGTAGCATCACTTACTATACCATCTGCATGTCTGTTGTATTTAGGCCACTTCGTTGTCGGTAGGTAGCCCAGAGGTTAGAGAGGTGGACCGGTAACAGGAAGGTTGTTGGTTTAATTCTCGGGCCGGACGATGAAAAAAGTGGGGAACTAGATTGGTTACTGGAGGGCTGCTGGTTTCAGATCATTAATATTATCCACTACTGTTGTGCTCTTGAGCAAGGCACTTAACCCCGCTGCACTGCGACTGTCGTTGTGCTGCTTCCAGCCTCCTGTGAGTTTGTGGTGTCCGGGGAGTTGGGATTGGGAATAACAAAAGCTATTTAAAGCGATTTACAGTGCAGTGAGTGGCACATAGTAGATAATTCACCCACCATAGAGACATTGGTAAACCTTACCAGAACGTCACCTACTAAACCTTGACCTTTGAACTTGTCCACCTGCCTTATCCAGGTGGCTGGCAGAGCAGCACACCATGCCTCATGCCATTCCAGCTCTGTTCCGGCCTACGCCGGCGGACCGAGTCAAGACCAACGTGAGTAACCCTGCCTACATCAGAGAGGGCAAACCCAGTGACGGGGGTTTGCACATGGGTTACACTGCCTTGGAGATCAAGAGCAAGATGCTGTCACTGGAGAAGGCTGACATGTGCATTCAGAACCCTCTCTACGGCTCAGACCTGCAGTATACCAACCGGGTGAGTGCCCTTTGCCCACATACTGTTTTTTTATTTTTTATTTTTAGGGGTAGATCAGCTTTACAGATAGATTGTAGCTTCCATCAATGTAATTGTCTACATAATTTTCAATCCCCCATATATATATTTATTGATTTATTTATAAATATATACAGTACCAGTCAGAAGTTTGGACACACCTACTCATTCAAGGGTTTTTCTTTATTTTTACTATTTTCTACATTGTAGAATAATAGTGAAGACATCAAAACTATGAAATAACACGTGGAATCATGTAGTAACCAAAAAAGTGTTAAACAAATCAAAATATTTTATATTTGAGATTCTTCAAAGTAGCCACCCTTTGCCTAGATGACAGCTTTGCACACTCTTGGCACACTCTTCTCTCAACATACATAAACTCAGCAAAAAAAGAAACGGCCCTTTTTCAGGACCCTGTCTTTCAAAGATAATTCATAAAAATCTAAATAACTTCACAGATCTTCATTTAAAGGGTTTGAACACTGTTTCCCATGCTTGTTCAATGACCCATAAACAATTAATGAACATGCACCTGTGGAACGGTCTTTCAGACACTAACAGCTTACAGACAGTAGGCAATTAAGGTCACAGTTATGAAAACTTAGGACACTAAAAGGCCTTTCTGCTGACTCTGAAAAACACCAAAAGAAAGATGCTCAGGGTCCCTGCTCATCTGCGTGAATGTGTCTTAGGCGTGCTGCAAGGAGGCATGACGACTGCAGGGCAATAAATTGCAATGTCCGTAATGTGAGACACCTAAGACAGTGCTACAGGGAGACAGGACAGACAGCTGATCGTCCTCGCAGTGGCAGACCACGTGTAACAACACCTGCACAGGATCGGTACATCCGAACATCACACCTGCGGGACAGGTACAGGATGGCAACAACAACTGCCCGAGTTATACCAGGAACGCACAATCCCTCCATCAGTGCTCAGACTGTCTGCAATAGGCTGAGAGAGGCTGGACTGAGGGCTTGTAGGCCTGTTGTAAGGCAGGTCCTCACCAGACATCACCGGCAACAAAGTTGCCTATGGGCACAAACCCACTGTCACTGGACCAGACAGGACTGGCAAAAAGTGCTCTTCACTGACGACTCGCGGTTTTGTCTCATCAGGGGTGATGATCGGATTCGCGTTTATCATCAAAGGAATGAGCGTTACACCGAGGCCTGTACTCTGGAGCGGGATCGATTTGGTGGAGGGTGTGTCATGGTCTGGGGCGGTGTGTCACAGCACCATCGGACTGAGCTTGTTGTCATTGCAGGCAATCTCAACGCTGTGCGTTACAGGGAAGACATCCTCCTCCCTCATGTGGTACCCTTCCTGCAGGCTCATCCTAACATGACCCTCCAGCATGCCACCAGACAATGCCACCTGCTCGTTCTGTTCATGATTTCCTGTAAGACAGGAATGTCAGTGTTTTGCCATGGTCAGCGAAGAGCCCGGATCTCAATCCCATTGAGCACGTCTGGGACCTGTTGGATCGGAGGGTGAGGGCTAGGGCCATTCCCCCCCAGAAATGTCTGGGAACGTGCAGGTGCCTTGGTGGAAGAGTGGGGTAACATCTCACAGCAAGAACTGGCAAATCTGGTGCAGTCCATGAGGAGGAGATGTAGTTCATACATACATACATACATACATACATACATACATACATACATACATACATACATACATACATACATATAAATACACATATCTTTTAAAAATATATTTTCCTTCTAACCCTGCCAACCCTCCCCTAATTGGACTAAACTAATGAACAACAACACTTTGGCTTCTACTTCAAGCTTATACACACTATATACATTTTACGTAAACAATTTATTTTACAATATTTAGATATGTTTGTTTTTAGTCCGGTCCTTCCTCTTACCTCAACCTCTCCCATCTATTTCTGATGTCCATCCAGTTTGATTTCTATTTGCCAAATATTTTTAACTGTGCTGTTTCACAAAAGTTCTGAACCTTTATACATTTTACATACACAGTATATTTTACATTTGTTATCTTGTTATTATTAGTCCCACCCTTCAGCTCCATTCAACTCCTCCCATCTGTCTCTTAACACCATCCATATTGGATTTCTATTTTCAATTGTGCTGTGATGCTGAACAAAAGTTCTGAACCTTTATATTCTCATAGTTTCTACAGATTGTAAATTAAAGCTAAACATTTTTGCTAAAAGTATTATTACATTATTGATCGGCTGACTGTGACTTTTCAAATCACCCAGTATTGCTATCTGCAGCATTAGCTCCAGGTAAATGTTACAATTCTTCAGCCATTCCTGGACCTGTGACCAAAAACAAGCTACATATGGACAGTACCAAAATAAATGATCTAATGACTCTGTCTCTTTGCAGCAAAATCTGCAGAGCTGGGAAGGTTGTATCCCCCATATATATAACATTCTATTTGTTGCAAGAATTTTGTATAATCATTTAAATTGAAAAATTCTAAGTTTTGAATACAGCTTCGTTTTACGTATCAGTTCATAATCCATGTGTTGTGGAATCGGTACGTCAAAACAATCTCTTCCCCACTATATTGCAATAGCCTTCCCTATAGCTCAGTTGGTAGAGCATGGTGTTTGCAACGCCAGGGTTGTGGGTTCGATTCCCACGGGGGGCCAGCACAGAAAAAAAAAATTATGAAATGTATGCATTCACTAAGAGCGTCTGCTAATTGCTAATTCACTAAGAGCGTCTGCTAAATGACTAAAATGTAAAAAATGCAATATATATGGCACAGCTGTAATTGTTTTGGTCTTTAAATTAAACTGGTATATATATTTTTTTATTCATCACAATTTTCTTTAACCACTTTTGGTATTTAATGATAGCGTTTTTTCCAATCCTTATCCTCTCCTGAGGGACGACTTACAAGACAGTTCACATATTTGTTTTAGCCCTGCACTGATATACTTTTATTTTAAACAGTAATACTTTGTATCATCATCAAAATATTTGAACATAAACTAGTGTTTACGTATCCTCTCTATTTTTGCCATTTCTAGGTGGACAAAGTTATCATCAACCCTTACTTTGGCCTTGGTGCACCAGATTACTCTAAAATCCAGATCCCTAAGAGAGAAAAGTGGCAGCACGGCTCTAACAGTGTGACAGAGGAAAAGTGAGTGAGCGTCCCAAAATTTTACTTCAAAACAACTTCATGTATTTTCATGACCAGGGTTCAAATAGTATATGTTTTCCTTCAAATAGTTTGAGCATGTCTGGAGTGCCAAATGGGCAACTTTGCTCATTTGGGACAATTCCATCTGTTACACTGCACCAGGCAACCTCAATCAAGCCCAATTCTGTATGGCATTCTCTGGAGTTTGGGCCTTTTCAAATGCTTCATGACATTGTGAAGTCAGTGATTGAACGGGCCTATTCTCTGTCTCCTCCCTAGGGAGCGTCAGTGGGTGGATGACTTTCCCCTCCACCGCAGTGCCTGTGAAGGCGACACAGAGCTGCTCACCAAGCTCCTGGAAAGTGGCTTTTCAGTCAAACAGCTGGACAGCGACCACTGGGCCCCCATCCATTACGCCTGCTGGTACTTATCATACGGGGGATGTTGTGTTTTAGCACAGCTGTAGACCAAAATAAGTGGCGGGGTGCCATTTTGCTGAAAAACAAATCCCAGATTGTAAACCAATTCCCTAAAGTAAATGTTAAGTCCTCTATGGACAATAACGTTTCTATTTTTTTTTTTTTTTTTTATCGAACAGCTATCATCAAATAAGAGTAAAACTTCGGTGTTGTTTTGAATGTAGGTATGGTAAAGTGGAGGCGACCAAGCTACTGCTGGAGAAGGGAAACTGTAACCCCAACCTGCTGAATGGCCAGCTGAGCTCCCCGCTGCACTTTGCTGCTGGAGGGGGCCACTCACAGATAGTACAGCTTCTGCTCCAGCATCCTGAGATAGACCGGGTAAGACTGAGACGGGGGTTGCTAAACCTAACCCTTTTCTTAATGTTAACCTCATACTCCTAACCTGCTATGTTAATTATCCTAACCTGCTGCCTAAGTTTTGCTAACTTGTTACGAAAAAGTAACTCCGGTATCGAAATGGCGTGAAAATAGTCTTTCCCTTATGGCTAAGGTTATGACTAGGGTTAGACTTCAGCCAGGGTGTGGACATGAAGCTGGATTAAGGTTACGGCAGGGTGTGGACGTGAAGCTAGGGTTGGTTTTAGGGTTGAGCCGGGGTGTGGACGTGAAGCTAGGGTTAGT
The DNA here is from genome assembly GCF_901001165.1 of Salmo trutta. NCBI lineage: Eukaryota > Metazoa > Chordata > Actinopteri > Salmoniformes > Salmonidae > Salmo > Salmo trutta. The sequence continues at coordinate 15,529,080 of NC_042990.1, read as the reverse complement.
TTTAGGGTTGAGCCGGGGTGTGGACGTGAAGCTAGGGTTAGGGTTAGGGTTGAGCCGGGGTGTGGACGTGAAGCTAGGGTTAGTTTTAGGGTTGAGCCGGGGTGTGGACGTGAAGCTAGGGTTAGTGTTGAGCCGGGGTGTGGACGTGAAGCTAGGGTTAGGGTTGAGCCGTGGTGTGGACGTGAAGCTAGGGTTAGGTTTAGGGTTGAGCCGGGGTGTGGACGTGAAGCTAGGAATAGGGTTAGGGTTGAGCCGGGGTGTGGACGTGAAGCTAGGTTTAGGGTTAGGGTTGAGCCGTGGTGTGGATGTGAAGCTAGGGTTAGGGTTGAGCCGTGGTGTGGACGTGAAGCTAGGGTTAGGTTTAGGGTTGAGCCGGGGTGTGGACGTGAAGCTAGGAATAGGGTTAGGGTTGAGCCGGGGTGTGGACGTGAAGCTAGGTTTAGGGTTAGGGTTGAGCCGGGGTGTGGACGTGAAGCTAGGTTTAGGGTTGAACCGGGGTGTGGACGTGAAGCTAGGGTTAGGTTTAGGGTTGAACCGGGGTGTGGACGTGAAGCTAGGTTTGGGTTAGGGTTGAGCCGGGGTGTGGACGTGAAGCTAGGGTTAGTTTTAGGGTTGAGCTGGGGTGTGGATGTGAAGCTAGAGTTAGGGTTAGGGTTGAGCCGGGGTGTGGACGTGAAGCTAGGTTTAGGGTTAGGGTTGAGCCGGGGTGTGGACGTGAAGCTAGGTTTGGGTTAGGGTTGAGCCGGGGTGTGGACGTGAAGCTAGGGTTAGTTTTAGGGTTGAGCTGGGGTGTGGATGTGAAGCTAGAGTTAGGGTTAGGGTTGAGCCGGGGTGTGGACGTGAAGCTAGAGTTAGGGTTAGGGTTGAGCCGGGGTGTGGACGTGAAGCTAGGGTTAGGGTTGAGCCGGGGTGTGGACGTGAAGCTAGGTTTAGGGTTGAACCGGGGTGTGGACGTGAAGCTAGGTTTAGGGTTAGGGTTGAGCCAGGGTGTGGACGTGAAGCTAGGTTTAGGGTTAGGGTTGAGCCGGGGTGTGGACGTGAAGCTAGGGCTAGGGTTAGGGTTGAGCCGGGGTGTGGACGTGAAGCTAGGCTTAGGGTTAGGGTTGAGCCGGGGTGTGGACGTGAAGCTAGGAGTAGGGTTGAGCCGGGGTGTGGACGTGAAGCTAGGAGTAGGGTTGAGCCGGGGTGTGGACAAGCGCAAAGGGTGGAGAGACAGCAGAAGGCCGTCAGCATGGTTTAAACCTAATTCCAACACGTTTGAATTCCCAATTCAACACCTTAATGTGCTGGAATAAAAGCCTGCACACCCAGTATCTCTCCAAGACCTGAATTGGAGAAGCCTGGTTGAATACAGTATATCCTCCATCCTATTTGCATGATGGCCACATACTGTGCTGGTACCAGTGGAACATCATAGTTTAGGACTTCAATATGTTTCCAGTAGTAAGTAGCAGTTAGAAAGTAACTTTGCTTGCTTGTTTTTATTAGCACATAGAGGATCAGCAAAAGAGATCGCCCATGCAAATCTGTGAAGAGAACAAGCAGAACGAATGGGAGGAGACAGTGAAACTCCTACAGCAAGCCAATAACAAACCAGTGAGTGTGAAGTGTGTGTGCATGTATGCTACACAGACTTGTCAAAGACTTTTATTAAGTTTAGAAATGTATACAAAAAACGGTGTTTTCCATCTGCAGTACGAGAAAGGGCGCATCTACCGCATGGACGGCTCGTACCGCTCGGTGGAGCTGAAGCACGGCAACAACACATCAGTGCAGCAGATCATGGAGGGCATGCGGCTCTCCAAGGACACCCAGCAGTACTTCACCATCTGGATTTGCTCTGAGAATCTCAGTGAGTCACACATACACAGATCCAAAATGGCCGCCCAATATCTAGGCTTAGGTAGTATATGCTTGTATTCGTAATATCTTATTTCCAGGCTACCTGTGCTTATTTTACCCTTTGTGTGTTTCTGTGTCTTGTCTTCCATCAGACCTGCAGCTGAAGCCCTACCACAAGCCCCTGCAGCACCTGCGTATCTGGACCGAGATTGTCACTGACCTCACTGTCCTGGACCCCCAGAGGGAGAACCCACAGCTCTTCCTCCGTAGAGATGTCCGTCTGCCCCTCGACATTGAGAAAAAGGTTTGTAACCAATTTCATTTTGATGAACTTTATTATTCCCTTGGGGAAATTCTGCATCTGTAAAGCAAGGATTTGGGATTTTGAATATTGATTGGATCAGTGTTTCTCAACTCTGGTTAAGTGTGCATGCTTTTGTTCCAGCCCAGTAATAATACACCGGATTAAACTAATCAAGGGTTTGGTGTTCAAGTTAATCCATCCATGATTGGCTTGAATCTTCTCCCCCAGATTGAGGACCCCCTGTCCATCCTGATCCTCTTTGATGAGGCCAGACACTGCCTCCTCAAGGGCTTCTTCCCCTCCCCAGACAGCAAGCTGATCACCCTGGCCAGCTTGCTGCTGCAGATCATCTATGGAAACTATGAGAGCAAGAAGCACAAGCAGGGTTTCCTTAAGTAAATATCTTAAATCGGTCCCTGAATTGAATCAATTTAGCATAATACTCTTCTTTAAAACTGGTGAAATCTTGGTATGATAATCAAAGATAAGGTACAGTACATAAACCTGTGGTAATATGATCTACTATTGACATAACCGTAAATGTTTTGTTTTCAACAGTGAGGAAAACCTGAAATCTATTGTCCCGATATCCAAGGTGAAAAGCAAAGCGCATCATTGGACAAACAGGATTCTTCATGAGTATAAGGTTAGGTTTATTTTCATTATTTAGTTTTTGTGTAATATACATTTATATCTGTGTGGTCAAACTCTTACCCTTACTTCACCTTATCTGCCACAGAACCTCAGTATGAGTGAGGGTGTGAGCAAAGAGATGCACCACCTCCAGAGGCTCTTCCTGCAGAACTGCTGGGACATCCCAACATATGGTGCTGCCTTCTTCACGGGCCAGGTCTTCACCAAGGCTAGCTCCAGCAACCACAAAGTAATCCGCGTCTTCGTGGGTGTCAACACCAAGGGCCTGCACCTCATGAACATGGAGACCAAGGTGCCCCGGGGCTATTTGTTTGTTGGGACCAGAGTATATGTATACAGAGAAAACTAATGGTGGAAAAAGTACCCAATTGTCATACTTGAGTAAAAGTAAAGATACCTTAATAGAAAATGACTCAAGTAAAAGTCACCAAGTAAAATACTACATGAGTAAAAGTCTAAAAGTATTTAGTTTTAAACATACTTAAGTATCAAAAGTAAAAGTATAAATCATTTCAAATTCCTTATATTAAGCAAACCAGAAGGCACCATTTTCTATTTTTTTTAAATTTAAATGTATGGATAGCCAGGGGCATGCTGCGACCCTCAAACATAATTTACAAACAAAGCATGTTTTTTGTGAGTCTGCCAGGCAGTAGGGATGACCAGCGATGTTCTCTTGATAATTGTGTGAATTAGACCATTTTCCTGTCCTAAGCATTCAAAATGTAACGAGTACTTTTGGGTGGCAGGGAGTAAATCTGTATGATCTGTATGGAGTAGAAAGTACATATTTTTCTTTAGGAATGTAGTGAAGTAAAAGTATAAAGTTGTTAAAAATATAAATAGTAAAGTACAGATACCACAAAGAATGACTTAAGTAGTACTTTCAAGTTATTTTACTTTATTACTTCACTGGAGAGAACCTTGTTTAACCATGCAGTATACAGAATACAGTAGTATACTAAGATGCATGAAACATACTTCAGAAACATACTTAAGCTGAATACATTGAGCGATCTGTTTAATCTACTAGCACACAGCTCAGACACCCATGCATACCCCACAAGACATGCCACCAGAGGTCTCTTCAAAATCCCCAAGTCGGGGAATAGACTATGGGAGGCGCACAGTACTACATAGAGCCATGACTACATGGAACTCTATTCCACATCAGGTAACTGATGCAAGCAGTAGAATCAGATGTAAAAAACAGATAGAAATACACCTTATGGAACAGCGGGGACTGTGAAGAGATACACAAACAGGAACAGACTCACACATACAAACGCTAGCACACAAATCTACACACACACGTACATTGTAATATTGTTGTATGGTGGTATTATGCATTTTGTATTGTAGATATGTAGTGGTGTAATAATGTTATGATGTACTGTTTTATCTTTTGTTTCATATGTAATGCAAGTGCATTAATGTGTTTGGACCCCAGGAAGAGTAGCTGCTGCCTTGGCAGCAGCTAATGGGGATCCCTAATAAATACAAATACATTCTTATCTATTGGTCACAAAGTAAGCATGGATGTAGATATCTAAGTATAGAAAGTACGCCTCAAAAGTATCGATTTTAAAAGCTTTGTATATTTTTTACATTTTCATGTAAATGCCCTGTTACTGATACTTGTGCACATGTTCTACTGTGTATCTGTAGGTCCTTCTTATCAGTCTGGAGTATGGCTCTTTCATGTGGCAGCTAGGGCACGCTGATCAGTACTTCCAGATTCACAGTCTGGAAAACAAGATGAACTTCATTGTGCACACCAAACAGGTAACTATAGGACCTTTCCCAAGTCATTCCAATGGATGTACCTGTGATTATGTTGAATCAATGTGTTGTAGCCTGGAAAACAGTGCAGATTGTATGATTTGTAAGAAAATATTAACCGTAGCGTACAGCTCTAACTCTAGAGTTTAATCTGGGCAATATTACATGAAATTGCTTATTCATGTGCTTCTCTTCTTTTCTCAATAGGCTGGCCTTATTGTTAAACTGTTAATGAAGTTGAGTGGACAAATGACTCCAAATGACAGAAGTTTAACAGACAAGTATGCATATGGTTGACTCAGCTTCAAAGACGATATTATTCCTATGTACTTTTTTTGTCGATTGCTTTGCTTTCTTGTATTGGACCATTGCTTTTTTTGAGGAAAAAAATCTGTTTTCACCAAATACATCATTTTTTATCACATCAGAATAAACGTTTCACATTTTGTTTATTTGATATTCAGATTTCTGTAACATTTCATGGTTGTAAATAATGTGTATTTAATGGTTCATCTTAATAAAATGAATAATATGAGTGCGAGTAATTCCTTGTTTTGCTGAAAAATACAAGTCCGTCTTAAGAACAGATTTAAAAAAAAAAAACTTGTGTGCATGCAGTGCAGTGCAAAGCAAAGATACATTAATTAGGCCTAATAAATTAAAGTCAATCTCAGATAGTCAATGAAATAGTGTGGTGCCAGTACAACAACCTCTCTCCCTCAACATGGGCAAGACAAAGGAGCTTATCGTGGAATACAGGAAACGGAGGGCTGAACGCGCCCCCCTTCACATTGATGGGGCTGTAGTGGATTTGGCATGGGCCCTCAGATCCTCAAAAAGTTATACAGCTGCACCATTGAGAGCATCTTCGCTTGGTATGGAAACTGCTCGGCATCTGACCGCAAGGCGCTACAGGGGTAGTGTTTACTGCCCAGTACATCACTAGGGCCAAACTCCCTGCCATCCAGGACCTCTATACCATGCGGTGTCAGAGGAAGGCCCTAAAAATGATCAAAGACTTGAGCCACCCAAGCCATTGACTGTTTTCTCTGCTACCGCATGGCAAGCGGTACCGGAACACCAAGTTTGGGACTAAAGGCTCGTGAACAGCTTCTACCCCCAAGCCACAAGACTGCCATTTTATTAACAGTTCAGCAATGTGGACTATTGACCCCCTTTAGAGAGAGAGAGAGTGTATTTGTGTACACACAGTACCAGTCAAAAGTTTGGACACACCTACTCATTCAAGGGTTTTTATTTTTACTCTTTTCTACATCGTATAATAATAGTGAAGACATCAAACTATGATATAACACACATGGAATCAAAAAATATTTATATTTGAGATTCTTTAAAGTAGCCACCCTTTGCCTTGATGACAGCTTTGCACACTCTTGGCATTCTCTCATCCAGCTTCACCTGGAATGCTTTTCAAACAGTTTTGAAGGAGTTCCCACATATGCTGAGTACTTGTTTTTCCTTCACTCTACGGTCCAACTCATCCCAAACCATCTCAATTGAGTTGAGGTCGGGTGATTGGAGGCCAGGTCATCTGATGCATCTTGGAGGTGTGTTTTGGGTCATTGTCCTGCTGGAAAAACAAATGATAGTCCCACTAAGCACAAACCAGATTGCATAGCGAATCACTGCAGAATGCTATGGTAACCATGTTGGTTAAGTGTGCCTTGAATTCTAAATAAATCACAGACAGTGTCACCAGCAAAGCACCCCCACACACACTACATATGCTCCCATACACACAGACACACTTTCACTCTTTTCACATACGCTGCTGCTACTCTGTTTATTATACACAGAGTGTACAGAACATGAAGAACACCTGCTCTTTCCATGACATAGACTGACCAGGTAAATCCAGGTGAAAGCTATGATCCCTTATTGATGTCACTTGTTAAATCCACTTCAATCAGTGTAGATGAAGGGGAGGAGACTGGTTAAAGAATGATTCTTAAGGCTTGAGACATGGATTGTGCAAGTATGCCAATCAGACCCTAATGAAAAAAGATTGCAGTCAGAGTGCAGTATAACTGCCGTATACTGCAAATACTGCATCCAAAATAACACCGTTTTTTTTACTACAGCAATTTTACTGTGTAACTACAGTTACAGTGTAGTACACTGCAGTTATTCTGCAATTACTGTGTCCAAAATACCACCGTCGACTGCAGTTACTGCACTTTTACAGCAGTTTCAAAATGGCATTATTTTTGTGTAAGGCGAGGGTGAATGGGCAAGACAAAATATTTAAGTGCCTTTGAACAGGGTATGGTAGTGTGAAGAACTGCTGTTGGGTTTTTCACGCTCAACAGTTTCCTGTGTGTATCAAGAATTGTCAACCACCTAAAGGACATTCATTTTTTGTCAACATTGGCCAGTATCCCCATGGAACGTTTTCAACACCTTGTGGAGTTAATGCCCCAACGAATTCAGGCTGTTCTGAGGGCAGTACTGAGTGCAACTCAATATTAGGAAGGTGTTATTAATGTTTTGTAAACTAAGATCCTGATTGCATACTTGCCTAGTCACTTTTACCCCTATCTACATGTACATGCTGAATTACCCTAACTACCTCGTATCCCTGCACATTGACTCAGTACTGGTACTCCTTGTATATAGCCTCGTTATTGTTATTTTATTGTGTTACTATTTCCTTTTTTATTTAGCAAATATTTGTCAAACTTTTTAACTCAGCATTGTTGGGCTCATAGGTAAGCATTTCACAGTAAAGTCTACACCTGTTGTTTTTGGCGCATGTGACCAAAACAATTTAATTTGACTTGAAAATGTTACGTGAGAAATCAGACGAAGGACTGGCAACGGTAACAGCGGTAGCTGCCACATGAGCACACTCTGCTCAAATAAATGACTTAACTTGTCAGCAGTACATTCATTTCAAACCACATGAGAAAAATATAACAGTGTGCAAAGCTGTCATCAAGGCAAAGCGTGGAATCTCAAATATAAAATATATTTTATTTCATAGTTTTGATGTCTTCACTATTATTCTACAATGATGAATAAAAAATAAAAAATAAGAAAAACCCTGGAATGAGTAGCTGTGTCCAAACTTTTGACTGGTACTGTACATTTACCAAGTGAAGTCCATAGCAAAATATTGGTTATTGTTTGAACATGAGAATAAATTCAATTGAATATGTATCAACATTGTATGAGAGTGGGTATTGATGGTTATTAAATAAATTATAATATAAATTTAATCCAGATACTGTATATCCGTGTAAACGACATAAACATAGCCTAGCCTACATCTAGGAATATTGCTTTGAACCGTTCACTGGTATAACAATTTAGATTTCCATTTGACCATTTTGTATTAAATGTCAAGTTTCATGAATTCACGAGGGGCGTATTCATTCCGGAAAACATTTACCGTTTAATAACCAAGCGGAAACAAACAGAGCAAAACGAGATTTTCTATTGGACAAATTCAGGTAGGTCCCTCGCGTTTTCGTTCCTTTTACTTCTGTTTAATAAACGTTTTGCAATAGAATCGGCGTAATCAATACGCCCCTGTTGCACACGGTTTTAGTAGACTACAGTAGCCAATGAACTTTGAGACATCTAGACCTATTCTAGTCTGTATGTAGTTCAACCAATGTGATTCTCCTCTATAATGCATCTTCACTGTCAGTTTCCTGGCATCTATTCTCCTCACCAGTGTCATGATCAAAGATATGATCAAGAGCCTCACATACAGTAAATATTGTTTGGTCTTTGTGCTGCCACAGAATGAATTGTGAGCAAGGCCTCAAAAAAGCTTTATATACCAGAGCTGCCAGAAGAGTTCTATGTATTAGTGAAACAATTTTGCAATTGTTTGTGAGAATGCTGACAGGTGTGGTTCCTGAGGGGGAAAGATTCTATTGGGGAAAGGTTCCCGTGGGGGTTGGCATGGAAGCCAGGAAGGGGAGTGAGGTGTGTGCTCAAACACACATGCATGGGGGGGGGGGGGGGGGGGGGTGTCCATCTGATGAATGGACATGTGACTGAACTCAATTTTATACACTAATTGTAGTCTCACCCATTCATTTCTAATGACTGGTCATTTCTTTTTACCAGGAACACCACAGGTGTACAAAAGTTAAATAAAACACAACATTTTATGAAAATCATTAAAAAAAATGTATTTTGTGTGTTCAGGTGCCCTGTGTGGACAAAGTTATGGAACCTTATGACAATCAGATTAAATGAACTACATTTTTCAGAGAGAAAACTTGTAAATCGGTCCAATTCGATCGGAACACAGCAGGAGGCTTAAACATGCATCGCTACTGGACGCAAGTTGATTTGTAGGGCAGTTAGTCAGCAATCGCCAGCAGTCGTTTTGATGCTCTCGAGCATCGCACTGTTTTGAGAAGAAATTAAACATTGTCGGGGGAGGGTCTCTTCGGCACCGTTGAACCAATCCTGTAAATGTGGAGGAGGAGTTAAAATGTGTCGTCTTGTACTCTGCCATGACATCATATAGCCAGACATCAGTCCAGGTAGTGATAGCCAACCAGAGTGCAGAAAGGCAGCCGCGGAGCTGATGGACACACAGCGAATAGCCAATGAAATACCTTTATTGGTCAGGCGGGGGTAGGACTAACTTAATGTGGACAGGTAGAGATGCTGGGAAACAATACTAGCGGTCACTTATCATTTAGCGTTATTGGGGAATAAATTATGCTATTGGAATCATCAAGGATTTGACTGTGCTTTGGGGAACACTATTTTACGTTTATACAAATAGTCTCGTGCTTTGTAGAAAACCGATTTAGATGGTGTAGAAGTGACAACCGGATTACGGATTTTTTTTTTATTTGTTGCAAATGCTAGGAGTCTGACGCAGTGGCCAACAATATTTTACAACAAATTGAAACAAACAGAAGACGTGACAATTGCTATGCATTTATATCAAGTTAGTAGTATGCTACTACAAAATACATTCGGGAAATTGAGTGACAACGTGACATCGGTGGTCCTTGCAGTGTTTGTGATCACCCTAACTTTGGGATATATTTCTAAACTGGTGCTCAAACAGTCACAATCTTCTTCCGACGAAGACAAGGTACGTTATGTACATGAACAACAAATCAGTTGAGATATATTACATTATTATTAGGGCTGCGACAGTGAATGTTATAGTTGCATGCCGCATTCATAGACTATGGCATATTGTGCATAATCAATTGTCTTGTGTATTTTATTCCTGTATCTAAATGAACGTTTTTATTTTCTCAGAAATACCCACCATACATACCTTCCAGCATTCCATTTCTGGGTCATGCCATAGCATTTGGGAAAAGTCCCATTGAATTTCTGGAGAACGCATATGAAAAGGTAAGAATACAGTACTGCTGCAAAGTATACTTTAGTGCTCTAAGTGCTACTTACTTTTGTTTACAAAATGTTATGATAACTTTTCCTATCATACAGCTTCTGAACGTTAATGGTGTATAGTGCCATTTGAAAGTGCCCGTTATAGTAGGTGCTAAAACAAGGTTTATTTTCTTTATATTCACAGTATGGGCCCGTTGTCAGCTTTACCATGGTGGGCAAAACCTTTACCTACCTTCTGGGTAGTGAGGCTGCCACACTGATGTTCAACAGCAAGAACGAAGATCTCAATGCAGAGGATGTCTATTCTCGATTGACCACGCCAGTTTTTGGCAAAGGGGTTGCATACGATGTACCTAACCATGTAAGCAAATAAATACTTACTCAGATACTCCCATTCGCACTCACAAATGTAGAGAATTTCCCCCCCACATAAAGAAGTCTTGCCAGAAGTTTGTTTGTCCTTAGTTTATGAGCTGAAACAAAGTATTGATTTAGCAAATTGAGCAAATTATTTTGCCACTCATTTTCTTTTGTAGATTTTCTTGGAACAGAAGAAGATGTTTAAGACAGGACTGAACATTGCCCATTTCAAACAGCACGTTGAAATCATCGAGGAGGAAACTAAAGAGTACTTTTCAAGATGGGGAGACAGCGGGGAAGAAAGTAAGATGACAGAGACATTACAACCGGTCTGATCTTTTCACATGGAATACTGTAGAAACTAAATCCAAATGCCCAGCTCCAAATCGACCTCTAGTCCCTACTGTGGCCACTTAATGTAGATCTAAAAGGATTGAAAAGATGTTAGCAGAATTACACATTTTCCACTTGGCATATCAGATTGCAAAGTGGAATTATTAGTACAGTATACTTATCCAATCCTTTCAGACCTATAAGAGCTCACGGGGTAGGGACTTGGGTGAAGTACAATGTCAACTGTTCAGAAAATGACCCATTCAGCACAATTTCCCATCAACAACTTCTCAAATAATACCTCATTATAACAAAATCAAATCAAAGTGTATTAGTCGCGTACACAGACTTGCAGATGTTATCGCAGGTGCAGCGAAATGCTTGTTTTTAGCTCCAACAGTGCAGTAATACAAAACAATACACATGTAATCAATGTGTTGTAACTACTGTAATACAGTTTGAACCTTGCCATCCATTTTAAGATAGTTCCTTTTTTTCTGTAAAGGTAGGGTAGCGATATGACATAACAGAGCGACTTCTGACGTGAACAAAAAGAGTAACAAGCAAGAGGCTAATCTAGTCAAAATTTGTACTGTAGCACGTACTGTAGCTATTACGTTGCTCAAGAGTGCATTGATCTCCCATGCACAGAAGCTTAATGGGTTGCTAATGACTGCAGTCTTTTGCTTCACACTCTTGCTAGAATCTGTTTGCGAGGCATCGCTGTTTATGAAGACGTCATATCACTTGTTACACGTCATAACATTTGAGCCGTACTGCACAGTCAAAGTTATCCAGTCCACAATCCTGACCCCTTTTCTCTCTCTCTCACTCATTCCATCTCCATCTCTCTCACTCCTCCCTGTCTTTCCATCTCTTCCACTCCTCCCTCTCTCAGACCTGTTTGAGGCCCTGTCGGAGCTGATCATCCTGACGGCCAGTGCCTGTCTGCATGGGAAGGAGATCCGCAGCATGTTGGACGAGAAGGTGGCCCAGCTCTACGCAGACCTGGACGGGGGCTTCAGCCACGCTGCCTGGCTACTGCCCGGCTGGCTGCCGCTGCCCAGTTTCAGGTAAGAGAAAGACTTCATTCATACTGTCCTCTCAACCAAGGGTCAATTCAAACTGTTCCACCTTCAGGTTAGGATTTGTGTGTGAAAGACCAAGTTAGACTGAGTTACCAGAATGGTTGCTGGAAATTATTATTCTTGAAACTTCATTTATACTGTCTTGTTCTATCCTCAGGTTAGGGTTCTGGGTGATATACTGAGTTGGACTTAATTCTACTGTATTCATTCTGTAATAGCAATATAAGAATGTCTTATTTCGTTAAGGCAGGAAAAAACAAGTTGTCATTTTTGTACAGACGAAGGGACAGAGCACACAGGGAGATCAAGAACATCTTCTACAAAGTCACCCAGAAACGCAGAAGCTCTGGAGAGAAAGTGGACGACATGCTGCAGACCCTCATAGATGCCACCTACAAGTACGACCTAAGTGGGACAGATGCCAGTATTAATACATATGGGACAAGTATCTATGCCTCCCCACAGGACTGAAGTGAATGGGCATTTGGTTTAAAGGTGTTCTACAACTGTTGAACCGTTTTAGACTGATTCCTCATTTCAGTCCTAACTATTTCTGCCTTTTTTAAAGGGATGGGCGGCCCCTGAATGATGATGAGATAGCAGGCATGCTGATTGGTCTACTCCTGGCTGGACAGCACACATCCTCCACCACTAGTTCCTGGTTGGGCTTCTTTCTGGGCAAAGATAAGGCCCTACAGGACCGCTGCTACGCTGAACAGAAAACAGCATGTGGAGAAGACCTGCCCCCACTTAACTTTGACCAGGTCAGAATCCATAACTGGCATATTGCCAACTGCACATAAATAGCCATAGATTACACTAGAACTTTGTTGTTGAAAATATGAATGATGTTTTTACACTGGCTTACAAATGTGTTAAGACTATATTTACATAATTACGTTACATATTGTTAAATACATTTAGATAAATTATTTTGTTGAAACTTATTAAGATCATAGAATGTGGTCAAAAAATAAACTATTTAAAACTAGGTAATTGGATATTGTATGTGAGCAACTTCAGTTTAGAACCGTTTCTCTAGACTGCTAAACCATAAGTTCAGCTATTCATTTGGACAGTTTTGATCGTTGAAATATTTGCCATTGATCTTTACTTACCTGGTCCTGTTCATTCATCAGCTGAAGGATCTGACTTTGTTGGACCGCTGTTTGAAAGAGACCCTCAGACTACGTCCACCCATCATGACCATGATGAGAATGGCACGCTCTCCGCAGGTAAGATCGATGTCATTATTTGTTGGGCGGTTACGAATGCCCATTAAATTATTCCTACTACCTTCATATACATTTTTTCAATTCCCTTATAATATCAGTAAATAAATAAAAAATCTAACATTTTGGACACTGAATTTGAGCCATAATGTAAATTGCCCATATATTTTTTTTTATTTTGAAATGGAATGGAGCCCCAACCCAGATAAATGCATGTGTATAATAGGTGAGTGACCATTGAACAACCCTGACCCTTTACTTCCATCCACCCCCAGACTGCAGCAGGCTATACCATCCCAGCCGGCCACCAGGTGTGCGTGTCCCCAACGGTCAACCACCGTCTGCAGGACACCTGGACAGAGAGGATGGAGTTCAGGCCTGACCGCTACCTCAATGATAACCCTGCCGCAGTTGAGAAATTTGCCTATGTGCCCTTTGGAGCCGGTAAGAATATTTTTTGGTTATTTCCTCCCTTTTAACAGCATGTAATAAGTTAGGTGATCTGCCATCTTTAAGAGAAAACAGAAGTGTCAAAGCATATACACAATGGTAGGGGAAACAGCTGTCATACAGTGTGTTTTCATGTGTAAATAAGTATTTTGTCAGTAGGTGGGGCTCTTGCTCAATATATACAAATATGGATTTCACTACCATACAAGCTGTCTCATGCCACAAAGTATCACCTGATTTTACCCTCATTACCATGACTCATTAAAAAACACTGATGTTCTCTGTCTTCTAGGCCGTCACCGCTGCATTGGGGAGAACTTTGCCTATGTTCAGATCAAGACCATCTGGTCTACCATGCTGCGCCTTTTCGAATTTGACCTGGTCGATGGCTACTTCCCCACAATCAACTACACAACCATGATCCATACCCCACACAACCCCGTCATCAGATACAAGAGGAGGCAACACTAAGAGACACTGAGCGCAAAACACAGCAGAGAAAAAAAAAGAGGTTACACCCAGGAGAAGAGCAAGGCTTTGTCCAAAATGGCTTCCTATTCTATTGTGTACTCGTTTTGTCCAGAGCGTCATAGGGCTGCGGCCAAAAGTAGTGCATTATATAGGAAATAGGGAGCCATTTCAGATTTCCCCCAACAAACAACCTTACTTAACTTAAATGGTTTGATTTAGAGAAAATTATTGTACTTGAATTTAGGAACTGTGCAAGTTAATTGACAGAGTTCTGTGCGGATATCAAACAACTTTACTATGTGTTGCCCCCACCTTATGTTTGCCTTGTTTTTTAGTTGTTAGAATGTACACTGAATCAGTTTGTTTCTTCACTAACGGCTTCTCTTTAGTAGTCTGATCCCAAATTAGATCTGTTTGTGCAGTCATGCCAATGACCATAGGATTTGGCTTCAGTATACAGCACACACAGATCTGTCCCAAGGCTTCATCTTTTGGCCATTCTATTTCAACTGTCATGGTAATACATATACAGTGAGCTCCAAAAGTATTGGGACAGTAATACATTTTTTGTTGTTTTGGCTCTGTACTCCAGCACTTTGGATTTGAAATGATACAATAACTATGATATTTATGTCTCTGTAACTTTGAGGTTAAAGTGCAGACTGTCAGCTTTAATTTGGTCCCCCCCAATTTTAGGGGACCAAAAGTATTGGGACAAATTCTCTTATGTGTTTTAAAGTAGTCAAATGTTTAGTATTTGGTCCCATATTCCTAGCATGCAAAGATTACATTAAGCTTGTGACTGCAAACTTGTTGGATGCACTTGCTAATAGTTTTGGTTGGGTTTCAGATAATTTTGTGCCCAATAGAAATAAATGGTAGATAATGTATTGTGTCATTTTGGAGTCACATTTATTGTAGATAACAACAGAATGTTTCTAAACACTTATACATTAATGTGGATGCTACCATGATTACAGATAATACTGAATGAATCATGAATAATCAGTGAGAAAGTTAAGAGGCATAAATATCATAGTATCATTTCAAATCCAAAGTGCTGGAGTGCAGAGCCAAAACAACAACCAATGTGTCACTGTCCCAATACTTTTGGTGCTCAGCGTAGGCTTTCAAGCTTCCACTGTCTGAAATGTGACAGAGTCTCCTGTGTGTATGAGTGACACTATTACAGTAAGGATGGATATTACTGGAGTAAAAAACACTGCCTTTTACAGAGCAGTGAGAAATAGTAAAACCACTGATCCTTATCCATTGATTCATAGAGATCAGTGATCAAACTGACGAGCACTGACTTTGTATGTACTACTGTCCATTCATATAATTGTACAAAGATAGAGAACCTGGGCTGGGTCAAACAAAGAAAACGGACTTGAAACATGGAGGGACAACCTGCACTTGCTCAATGAGACACATTTCAGTTTTCTGTTGTGTGCCCTAATAAACACGACTAAGTGTATTGAGTGGGAATGGAATGTTGGATGGTCAGGGTAATATGGGTTTGACCCATGTAGTGCCTTGACAATGAAATATTATTTGTCAATTTTGTATTTGATTGATTTAACTATTTGAAGCCTAGTTTTGTGAACATTGGCCCTTCATATATATTAAAAAAATCTAAATATCATGTTCAAATTGTCTTTACACCATAATTTTATTGACTGTACATTTCCCCCCATACCAGATTCACATTTTAGCTCAAGTTCTATTTTGTTTTACAACTGTTAGAACTAATTAAATGTGTACCTGTAAAATCAAAATTGTTGTGTTAGTGAAGTTGAATTGAAAAAAAAACCCCGGTGCGACCACATCTTTCAAGTGTTAAAATTCATATTTATTTCTGTTTTTGACAAAATACCCCGAAAATTCAAAGCTCCTACCTTTACAAAAATATGTCTTCTACAAATTGTCCTCTGTAGTCTGTCCAAGAAACCATTCTAATAAAACACAGCGTGGTGTATATAGATCATGTAGCAGCCTCAACAGTAAAGTCAAATTCTCCATGGCAGAGTTCTCCCAATTCCCGTCCTGGAGAGCTACTGGGTGTGCAGGCTTTTGTTCCAGCCCGGCACTAACCAACATTTCCAAAAATCCATAAATCATGGACTTCTATTTAAGAAACCACAGTTACTTTAATCAGGCGTGTTAGTGCTGGGCTGGAGCAAAGACCTGCACGCCCACCCGGTTCCAGTCCAGGGCTGGAGTTCTCCGGAGAAGCCTGCTCTACGTATTCTTCCACCCACACAAAGTAACATACACAGTATAAATTAAATTAATCCAGGTTTTTCGTTTAAATTAGCATTCCACAAATATACATTTAACGTGATTGTGTTCATCCACAACAAAGAGGCAGACCAAAGTTTACAAACATAGAAGCTGTTTCAAGTGCTGGCGACAAAAAGCTCGATTATAAGATGTCTACACACAACAAAATCTTTTTTGGTCCCCACGTAATATACTGTACACAGCAGAATGATACAAAATACCGAAGCTCAGCACAAGAAAAGGCAACTGAGTTTCTTCAAGCCAGTTCCAGCGTAATTTATAGACTATCATCTTTTTATTCCAAAGTGCAATTGAGCATATGAAGAAGAACCTAGGAAGGGCAAAATGAAGTGGTTTAGATCCCAAGACTGAACTCTTGACAATAACATTTCAAGCATCATCTGCACATATTTTCTTGGGTGATTGAATGAGAGGGAAATTTCTGCTTTTGTATTACATTATTTAACTCTAGATGGTGTGAAGTAGTACGGTTGGAAGTGTGTGTGCGTGTCTGTTACCTGACTGCACGCTCCCCAGTCTCCTCTGCAGGGCCTCCAGTCTGGAGATGTAGTCGGTGAGCGCTCGGTCAGGGTCGTAGTTCTGGAGGTGGGAGCAGGTCAGAGGGCCAGAGTCCCCAGCCATGTGGAACCTGTGTTGTGCAGAGGAGAGGGCGGACCTGGGGGAGGCCCCTCTCCTCTCTCCGTACACCTCCACACTCCCCGGTTGCAGGTAGGGTGAATCTGTTCTCACCTCATTACCTGAAGAGGAAGAGAGACAGTTGTCAGTCCTCTGTGGGGGGTTTTCTCTCACAAAACAGGATCAATGAGTCAGTCAATGAAAAGGTAATTATACATTTTCTGCTTTGCATTGAACCTGGCATTTTAGAATATTCAGGTTACTTATTTAGGTTAGCTAGCATTGTGGACCACCTGATCAATCAGCACTTCATTGACTGCAAGTGTGTAAGTCTAAGTTAGCCTAGCTTGGTTCTTTACCATTTAACTCAACCAGTCCATTCATGTGATTTTCCCAATATATTTTCCTGGTGTTGGGATAGTGTGAGGAAATGTAATTTCCATACCTGTTGACTGCCCCAGGCCATTTCTGTTCACGTTGACAGATGTTATGGAGCTCATCCCCGTAGTTTTATGCCATCGCTTGACCAGGAAACGCATCCTGGAAGAACAGAACAGTCCGATTCAAAAATGTGCTAGAGCACGTGTCAAACTCGTTCCACGGCGGGCCGAGTGTATGCAGGATTTCACTCCTCCCTTATACTAGATTGATTTAAGGTCACTGATTAGTATGAAACTCCCCTCCCTGGTTGTCTAGGTCCTAATCGAAATGAAGACACTAGGCCCTCCATGGAATGAGTTTAACAACCCCATTAGAGTACAGAGGGCCATTAGCCTACAGTACAATCAGAACAATCCATCTGTGTTTATTAAAATAACTACTGATATTGTATGATGCTGTATGAACTCATAATAACAGTCGTTCACAATCCAGCACCTGTTTTGAAGTAATAACTAATCAGCTATAAACTTGATTAAGGTTTTTAATTAGTAGAATTTAGCTATAAGCTCATCATAAAGGTCTTTAAACTGCAGAGCATTATAATTTAGCAGCTATAGCCTCACAACAACAACAGTCTATGCTGCTCTGTTTACCAGGAGAGGGCGACATGCTAACAATAACACCCATATGATCATAAGCAACCAGCTATCCTATAGCCTCCAAACCGGTGCAATGCCATCCTACCACTCCAGTTCCAATTGTTTACCTGGAGAGGGCGATGGAGACGCGGACGGCCGAGCGGAAGCGCGTCAGCCCCCGGCGGCTCTGTGTCAGGGACTCCAGGCTGCAGTGGGAGGGCCGGCTGCCCATGCGGGCGATGATCAACAGCGTGGCTTCCTCGCACTCCTGGAAGCCGCCGAGCAGCAGCAGCAGGTACTTCTTCTGGTAGATGAGGGCCTTGCGGAAACTCTCGGAGCGTAGGTACTTGCCATATATCTTCTGGAGAAGGGGAATAGGAGAGAAAGGAGGGTTAAAAAAGTGTATGATAGTTAAGTGGGTTGTATAGATGTGCAACAACGTATTTGCTATTCAACTTTGACAAAGAGTGGAAAAGCGGTAGATTTGAAAGAGGTAAGTGTCATGGAGAAATGCAGGGCAGATTTGAGCTCACCGTCAGTGTGGAGTTGTCTGCCTCCGGTCCAGTCATGTCTCTGAGGGACTCTGTCCTGATCTCTCTGAGTCGGGTCACCTCTGCCTGGGCTAGACGTAGGACCTTCTCCAGCCGGCTCCTCTCCCTGGTCCAGGCTTCGCGCTCCGACGAGAACAGTACGCTGGCCGCCTCCTGCTGCTTGTCCACACCACCTTTCCTGGACTGGAGGGATAGAGGTTGAGAGGGGTCGTGTTAAGTTGGTGCAAATTAAAGCAATGTCTCCACAAGCTACTTCTCTGCCATTTCTAGGTGCCTCCGCAATCCAGCATTGTACTCTGTCCCATGTCCCTAAATTCCCGACCTGCCACTGGCCTTGTATAGTATAGTGTTGTACTGATCCCAGACCCGTCACTAGCCCGACCTGCCACTGGCCTTGTATAGTATAGTGTTGTACTGATCCCAGACCCGTCACTAGCCCTTAACTGCATTAGATCTAGTATTGTAACTCACGCTGCCCCCTGATCCCAGACCAGCCTGTCGGTAGCGTCGAAGCTCGTCCTCCAGGCGGAGGGTCTGGTTGCGCAGATCGTTCTTCTCCTCTGTCAGGCGGCTGACGAAGCCTGTGAGCTCAGCATTCTGCCTCAGCAGCCGCTCTGTCAGGGAGCTGGACTGGCCACCAGCCACAAGGGCGGTGTTCTGTAGACACAGCAGAGAAGAAATATCAGTGCTCACTAGCCACTGAAGTCATACAAATACTCTATACATCAAGCAGAGTAGCTTCCTCCTACATGTGCAGGTGATGGGCAGAGGCTTACTATTTAAGTTTGACTAAGACTGTAGTTTGTTTCCTGTTGTGTTTTCTATGTGGTTTATGTATATAATGTGTGAGCTGTGCTAAGATATTTCTGTAGGACAATAAACATCAATCTAATTTAAGTGGTCTGAAATGAGAAGTGTCAATTCACCGAGGGGACCAAGGGGAGCTCTGAAGACTGCTGCAGCATAGTGATGACCTCATCAATGTTCGTCTGCAGCCACGACAGTCCTTCACTGTCCACCTCTGTAGTCAGCCTGCACACACAAGCATCAATCCACGCAACATAAATCTTCACCTGCACATATATTTACCAGTCACTACAACAGTTCACTTCAATCAAATGTTGAAGTAATGAATATAATGTACAAATGTTTTGAGACAAAGTTGTTAAGAAATTGTGACATACCTGCCAGAGCCCTTGCTGACCATGGCTCGGATCTTGGCTGCAATGAGCTGCAGTTTGCCCAAGACCTTGTCTGAGTGTTTGGGGTCATGGTGGGGGGCGAGGTTGCCCCCTGTCCCAGTGACATTGAGGAGGGAAGGTGTGCTGGGGTTGACAGTCAGCGTGTCGCCAGACTTCTGCTTGAACACCCAGTCTCTGGTCCGGTCTGTGGGCTCACCTTGCCACACAGCCTGCTACAGTCACAGACATACAGAAATGTCATTATGATGATTATCATGATGATCACTTACCATTCAGAGCCTGCAGGTTATAAAAAATTATAAAAACTGGGTGGTTCGAGCCCTGAATGCTGATTGGCTGACAGCCGTAGTATATCAGACCATATACCCGGCTATGACAAAACATTTATTTGTACTGCTCTAATTACATTGGTAATCGGTTTATAATAGGATTAAGGCACCTCAGTGGAATATGGCCAACATACGACAGCTTTTAGCCGTCATATATTGGCCATATATCACACCCCCTCGTGCATTATTGCTTAAATATACAGACATTCTGAAAGTATTCAGACCCCTTAAATTTTTCCCCATTTTATTAAGTTACAGCCTTGTTCTAAAATTGATTAAATCTACAAACAATACCTCATAATGACAAAGCAAAAACAGGTTTTTAGAAATGTTGGCACATTTATAAAAAAAAAAATTAAAACTGAAATTTACCATTTACATAAGTATTCAGACCCTTTACTCCGTACTTTGTCGAAGCACCTTTGGCAGTGATTATAGCCTCAAATCTTCTAGGGTCTGACGCTACAAGCCTGGCACATCTGTATTTGGGGAGTTAATCACATTCTTCTCTGCAGATCCTCTCAAGCTCTGTCAGATTGGATGGGGAGCGTCACTGCACAGCTATTTTCAGGTCTCTCCAGAGATGTTTGATCGGGTTCAAGTCCTGGGTTTGGCTGGGCCACTCAAGGACATTCAGATATTTGTCCCGAAGCCACTCCTGAGTTGTCTTGGCTTTGTGCTTAGTGTCATTGTCCTGTTGGAAGGTGAACATTTGCCCCAGTCTGAGGTCCGGAGCACTTTGGAGCAGGTTCATCTTGGATCTCTCTATACTTTGCTCTGTTCATCTTTCATTTGATCCTGACTAGTCTCCCAGTCCCTGCCGCTGAAAAACATCCCCACAGCATGATGCTGCCACCACCACCATGCTTCACCGTAGAGATGGTGCCAGGTTTCCTCCAGATGTGACGCTTGGCATTCAGGCCAAAGAGTTCAATCTTGGTTTCATCAGACCAGATAATATTGTTTCTCATGGTCTAGGAGTCCTTTAGGTGTCTTTTGGCAAACTCCAAACTGTCATATGCCTTTTACTGAGGAGAGGCTTCCGTCTGGCCACTCCACCATAAAGGCCTGATTGGTGGAGTGCTGCAGAGATGGTTGTCCTTCTGGAAGGTTCTTCCATCTCCACAGAGGAACTCTGGACCTCTGTCAGAGTGACCATCAGATTCTCGCTCACCTCTCTGACCAAAGCCCTTCTCCCCCGATTGCTCAGTTTGGCCAGGCGGCCAGCTCTAGGAAGAGTCTTGGTGGTTCCAAACTTCTTCCATTTAAGAATGATGGAGGCCAGTGTGTTCTTGGGGAACATCCACGCTGCAGACATTTTTTGGTACCCTTTCCCAGATCTGTGCCTCGACAAAATCATGTCTCGGGGCCCTACAGACAATTCCTTCGACCTCATGGCTTGGTTTTTGCTCTGACATGCACTGTCAACTGTGGGTCCTTATATAGACAGGTGTGTGCCTTTCCAAATCATGTCCAATCAATTACATTTACCACAGGTGGACTCCAATCAAGTTGTAGAAACATCTCAATGATGATCAATGGAAAAAAGATACACCTGAGCTCAAGCCTGAGTCTCCTAGTAAAGGGTCTGAATAGGTACCGTTTTTGTATTTTTAATACATTTGCAAAAAATAAAAAATAAACTGTTTTCGCTTTGTCATTATGGGGCATTGTGTGTAGATTGATGAGGGAAAAAAATGGCAAGGGGTCTGAATACTTTCCGAATGCACCGTATACTTGATTGTCACATACATGGATAGGTGCAGTTAAATGTGTTGTTTTACAGGGTCAGCAATAGTAGTACGGTGCCTGGAGCCAATTATGGGTTAAGTGCCTTGCTCAAGGACAGACAGACAGACTTTTGTTATCTTGACAGCTCTGGTAATCGAACCAGCAACCATTGGTTACTGGCCCAATGCTCTAACCGCTAGGCTATCTGCCACCCCTAGACACATAGCTTAAATAACCAATAACTGGCCCAAATTGTGGGTTATCCTACATTATTATTCTGTTGCTGAGTATAAAACAGCACCACGTTAACATTATTATCTATAATGGATTATCATACAGGGCCTGTTGCTTAGAGCAGCACAGCACAACAGAGTTAACAAGGCTAAGTACTATTGATTATTTTATCATACATAGCTGGGTTCTAACAACAAGACAGGCTAATAGATGCAATATCGTAGTATCAATAGCTAAAACATATTTTCTTTAAAACAATTCAATTGTACTATGTGACACTAAAGCGCTGTATTTGGTTCATTCAAAGTGTATGAATGTAGGATATATAAATGTCACCTACGTTTTGGTTATCAGGCTGCTGCTGCGTCCCGCTCCTCTCCTCCTCTCTTGTCTCTCCCAGCTGGACCACTCTCTCCTGGAGCCTCTCCTTCTCTTGCTCCAGCCGCTTCCCCTGCTGCACCTCTCTCTTCAGCTGCTCCATGGCTTCCCGTGCCTGCTCCCCCAGGCTTTCCAGCTGGCCCTTGGCCTCCCGCAGAGCCTCCTGGTCCTGGCATGACCTCTGAGCTGCAGAGGTTAGCTCCTCCTCCCATTGCACCGCCGCCAGCTTCTGGGCCTCCACCTCGTCCAGCAGACTAACCACCTGAAGAGGGAATAGATGGTTACAGGATTTAGTGGGAATGCAGAAGTAATGGTAAATATAGTCACTATAGCAGTAATGCCTATGTAAAGTTGTCATGACAGTTTGGAGAAAGCAGATGCATCACCTGATGAGCCACTTTGTCGCGCAATTTAGTGGCGGTGCAGAATCACATCACATAACTGGTCACAATGCCAACACTATATTTTCGCTAGCACTTCATGTGAATCTCCTGTGTGCAAGGCATTGATAGCAGACTGGCTGACGCGATCCACACCGCGAGGAAGAGCTGTGACTGACTGGTCGGGACAGGAGGCCGTTTGTTAATGCAATATTCGCTCAGAAATTCTGCAGACTCATTGATTAATTAATTTGAGACCTCTTGTTTGGATTTGAAAATCCAACAGTTGTAATGGAAGGGGGGTTATGTGTGGCCGTGCCTGTGGGTGTTTGAGTGAGAAAGAGACAGAGGAGGAACCAACCAGTACAAACACAGCCCCCTTCATTATCCACGCATTGTGACGACAACATCAAAACAGCCTTTCCAGACTAAAGTCAGGCGGACTGAGTTAGGCATTAGCCAGACTACATTGATAGTGGCTTGTATCACATACCCATAGAGCATCATACGACTTGCTGTAACTAGTGTGTATGTACGTGTGCGTCTGCTTCATCTACAAACAAACTGTCCACCTGAGCATGCTTTTTGTCCAGCTCCCTCTGCAGTCCCTCCAGCAGACCTTCGGATGACATCGCCCCTCCCACCACTTCATCCTCCCCCTTCCTAGCCACCTCCCCCTCTGGGTTCTCTCTCCAGGAGGAGCCGTGGTGGCGATGCTCCTTCTCTCTCCCCAGGGCGCTACTCAGCTCCTGGGCCCGGGCTCGCTCTGATACTAGCTGGACGTGGAGCTGCGAGGCCTGGGTCTGCAGCCTGGAGCGCTCCTGTTCGGCCTGGAGGGACAGCTGGGAGGAGGACTGGCGCTCCTGGCCTAGGGTTGAGGTCAGCTGGGCTACGAGACTCTGCTGCTCCTCCAGGGCCAGTTTGAGATCCTGGAGGGAAGGGGTGTAAAGACAGAGATACTTGTGAAACACACTTGAATAGATAATACCCCAGTGCCTAAGGTGAACATATCAGTAAATCATTAATTTAAGTAAACACACACTAAAGTGAAGACATGTGGAAACAAGTAGGCAATTATACCTGAACACACTGGGACACTAGTCTTCTACCTTCACTACAAACTGCCTTACCTCCAGCTCCTCTCTCTCCAGCTCCTCTTTCTTGTCCGATTTACACTTCTCCTTCTCGAAGGCCCACTGCAGCTCTCTGGCCTTCTTCTGTTCGTCTGCCAGTCTGTCCGCCAGGGTGTCCACCTCAGCAGCCTTCTGTGACATCTCCGTTCTAGAAACAAAGACAACGACACCGGGCTGGATCCATCCAACAGCAACTAGGAAGGTAAACTACACGTGTGTGTAATACTGAGGCTGGGAAGGGGAGTCGATGTTTGTTTCTGTATCCCTAAATAGTCATACCTGACAATGTTCTGCTCTTTTATGCGTCAAACTGTGTGTGAGCGTGCATTAAAACCTTACCTGACTGTGTCCAGCTCCTTCAGGTGTTTGTACTGGGCCTTGAGCGTGGTCTCCAGCTCTAGTTTGGTCTGGGCCAGCTCTCCCTTCAGCTCCTCCAGGGCCCCGTCAGCCTGCAGCAGAATGTGGGGCTCTGGAATGCCACCTCTCTCCCTCTGCTGCTCAACACCTGAGTGGGACGAACAGCCAGACAAAACAACATGGAAGGCATTAGAATCAGCTGCTGAGTGGAATAACTGTGACCTCGCCTAAGACAATTTACTATAGATATTAGTCAGTCAATAAATCAATGAATTTATCCATCCAGCCCCCCCAGCCATTCATCCATCATCCCCATGTGTCCTTACAACTAACACACAAATGTCAGAAGAAACCACTGGAGGGCCAGACGACAGACCATGATTGGATCTGCCTCTCCTGCCAGGCTCCTGGCCTTGGATTTGTTCTAGCTGGGCCCGGAGCTGCCGGACCTCTGTCAGCAAACTGCTTCTGTCTGCAGTCTGGAGCATCCCCATGGCATCTCTGTGATGGGTGTCCTGTAGATACACACAGCCACAGTTTAGCCTTGGAACTTAAAAACAACTGTACACAAATACATATGACCAGGTTTTTCTACAAAGTGGAGAAACAGGCACTACACTAAAATGGCTCAATATTTTTTCTGTTACCTGTTGGCTATATCCCACTCTCCAGCTAGTTAATATGCTAATAATAACATAAGCAGGTAATACTAACTTGAGTTTTAAGTGTTTGTTGCTACCTGCTTGGCTAGCCTGTGCTCCAGCTAGTTGAGGCTAATGCTAAGGTTAGCCAGCAGTTAGGCTAAAGTATACATCGTTTTTCAGTGACCTGCTCGGCTAGCCTGTGCTCCAGCTGGTTGAGGTGGATGATCGCGTCGCTAGTGTCCAGCAGGTCCAGTCGGGCATAGGCAGCGCTCTTCAGCACACTCCGCTCCCTCACAAACACCTGCTGCACTGCCCCCAGCAGCTCTCCACGCCAGTCCGCACTACCTGGGGTCTGAACATACACAAGCACATAGACATGCATATTTAGAGAAAAGGGTTTCTGAATGCTCTATTAAGCCTTAAAAGCTATGTTTCATTTAAACTGCGACCAACAAAACCCCTACTGTGTTTAAGGCAGGCTACCAGCACAAAGTATCCATGCTACAAAGTACAGATGCTATCAGTCCTGTACCTGTGTTTCCCTGCTGTGAGTCTGAATCTGGGTTATGAGGGCCTTGAGGGACTCCACGGTGGCCAGCAAGGCCTCTCTCTCGTTGGGCCAGCCCTGGGAATGGTGGAACAAGCTGGCTGGGTCAGCCTCGCCCTCTGGGATTGGAAGCGCCGACAGGGACAGCACCTGCATGCCCTCCTGGTGCACTTCGCGGAGCAGGTTCTGGATGTACAGACATTCATCTCATGAACATTAAACCATGTGCAAACCAGACATCTTCACCAATACACTCAAATTGCCATATAAAGACGTTAAGGTTTTACTTCTAATCTACAAAGCATTACATGGGCTTGCTCCTAGCCATCTCTCCGATTTGGTCTTGCCTTTCATACCTACACGTACGCTAGGGTCACAAGACGCAGACCTCCTTATTGTCCCTAGAATTTCTAAGCAAACAGCTAGAGGCAGGGCTTTCTCCTATAGAGCTCAATTTTTATGGAATGGTCTGCCTATCTATGTGAGAGACGCAGACTCGGTCTCGACCTTTACAGTGGCTTGCGAAAGTCTTCACCCCCTTTGGCATTTTTCCTATTTTGTTGCCTTACAACCTGGAATCAAAATAGATTTTTGGGGGGTTTGTATCATTTGATTTACACAATATGGCTACTACTTTGAAGATGCAAAATATTTTTTTTTTATTGTGAAACAAACAAGATATTAGACAAAAAAACTGAAAACTTGAGCGTGCATAACTATTCACCCCCCCAAAGTTAAACCTTTGTAGAGACACCTTTTGCAGCAATTACAGCTGCACGTCTCTTGGGGTATGTCTCTATAATCTTGGCACATCTAGCCACTGTGATTTTTTCACATTCCTCAACGCAAAACTGCTCCAGCTCCTTCAAGTTGGACGGGTTCCGCAGGTGTACAGCAATCTTTAAGTCATACCACAGATTCTCAATTGGATTGAGGTCTGGCCTCGACTAGGCCATTCCAACACCTTTAAATGTTTTCCCTTAAACCACTCGAGTGTTGCTTTAGCAGTATGCTTAGGGTCATTGTGCTGCTGGAAGGTGAACCTCCGTCCCAGTCTCAAATCTCTGGAAGACTGAAACAGGTTTCCCTCAAGAATGTCCCTGTATTTAGCACCAACCATCATTCCTTCAATTCTGACTAGTTTCCCAGTCCGTGCTGAAGAAAAACATCCCCACAGTATGCTGCCACCACCATGCTTCACTGTGGGGATGGTATTCTCGGGGTGATGCGAGGTGTTGGGTTTGAGGCAGATATAGCATTTTCCTTGATGGACAAAAAGCTACATTTTAGTCTCATCTGACCAGAGTACCTTTTTCCATAAGTTTGGGGAGTCTCCCACATGCCTTTTGGCGAACACCGAACGTGTTTGCTTATTTTTTTTCTTTAAGCAATGGCTTTTTTCTGAACACTAATCCATAAAGCCCAGCTCTGTGGAGTGTACGGCTTAAAATGGCCCTATGGACAGATACTCCAATCTCCGCTGTGGAGCTTTATCTTTGGTCCGTCCCTTTGTTGCCTCTCTGATTAATGCCCTTCTTACCTGGCCCGTGAGTTTTGGTTGGTGGCCCTCTCTTGGCTGCTTTGTTGTGGTGCCATATTCTTTCCATTTTATTTATAATGGATTTAAATGGTACTCCATGGGATGTTCAAAGTTTTGGATATTTAAAAAAAACCCAACCCTGATCTGTACTTCTGCACAACTTTGTCCGTGACCTGTTTGGAGAGCTCCTTGGTCTTCATGGTGCCGCTTGCTTGGTGGTGTTGCAGACTCTGGGGCCTTTCAGAACAGGTGTATATATACATTGAGATCATGTGACAGATCATGTGACACTTAAATAAAGTCCCCCTGTGTGAAATCTAAATTGTGACTTCTGAAGGTAATTGGTTGCACAAGATCTTATTTAGGGGCTTCATAGCAAAGGGGGTGAATAAATATGCACGCACAACTAACTTTTTTTATTTTTTGAAACAAGTTCTTTTTTTCATTTCACCTCACCAATTTGGACTATTTTGTGTAGGTCCATTACAAGAAATCCAAATAAAAATCTATTTCAATTACAGGTTGTAATGCAACAAAATAGGAAAAACGCAAAGGGTGATGAATACTTATGCAAGACACTAAGTCTTTATTGAAGACTCATCTCTTCAGTAGGTCCTATGAGTGTAGTCTGGTCCAGGGGTGTGAGGGTGAAAGGCACTGGAGCGATGAACCGCCCTTGGTGTCTCTGCCTGGCTGGTTCCCCTCTCTCCACTAGGATTCTCTGCCTCAAACCCTGAGTTACTGGTGCTCTTCCATGCCGTCCCTAGGAGGGGTGCGTCACTTGAGTGGGTTGAGTCACTGACGTGATATTCCTGTCCGAGTTGGCGCCCCCCTTGTGCTCGTGCCGTAGGGGAGATATTCGTGGGCTACACTCAGCCTTGTCTCAGGGTAGTAAGTTGGTGGTTTGAAGATATCCCTCTAGTGGTGTGGGGGCTGTGCTTTGGCAAAGTGGGTGGGGTTATAACCTGCCTGGTTGGCCCTGTCCGGGGGTATCGTCGGACGGGGCCACAGTGTCTCCCCGACCCCCCGTCTCAGCCTCCAGTATTTATGCTGCGATAGTTTGTGTGTCGGGGGCCTAGGGTCAGTCTTTTATATCTGGAGTATTTCTCCTGTCTTATCCGGTGTCCTGTGTGAATTTAAGTATACTCCCTCTAATTCTCTCCCTCCCGGAGGACCTGAGCCCTGGGACCATGCTTCAGGACTACCTGGCCTGATGACTCCTTGCTGTCCCTAGTCCACGTGGTCGTGCTGCTGCTAAGGTTTCAATTGTTCTGCCTGCGGCTAAGGCACCCTGACCTGTTCACCGGACATGCTACCTTGTCCCAGACCTGCTGTTTTCGACTCTCTCTCTACCGCACTTGTTGTCTCTAACTGTGAATGATTGTCTATGAAAAGCCAACTGACATTTACTCCTGAGGTGCTGACCTATTGCACCCTCTACAACCACTGTGATTATGATTTGACCCTGCTGGTCATCTATGAACGTTTGAACATCTTGGCCACGAACTGTTATAATCCCACCGTACTTCTACATCTGCATTGCTTGCCGTTTGGGGTTTTAGGCTGGGTTTCTGTATAGCACTTTGTGACATCGTCTGATGTAAAAAGGGCTTTATAAATACATTTTATTGATTGATTTATAAATACATTTGATTGCTTAACTTTACATTGCCAAATGCAGTTCTTGTACCTTAATTCTGTCAGGCAGTGCATCGTCTGTCTCTTTTCTGGCTCCCTCTGGTGTGGTCCTGAACTCCTGCTGCAGGTTAGGCAGGTCGTAGCCTGTCCTCTGACTCCATTCAGAACTGCTGTCTGCAATAGAGTACACACAAGGTTAACATTGCATATCAATGGGAGCAAAACACTTTCTTTGAATGAGCAAAGCATCCATCTTTACAAACACCAGAAAACATGTGCATCAACTCAAAAGAGTCATGCCATGACTTGTGAAATTCTGTGTTTGTTGAAACAGTATGGTATATACACTATATGACTAAAAGTATGTGGACACCTGCTCGTCGAACATCTCATTCCAAAACCATGGGCATTAAAATGGAGTTGGCCCCTCCTTTGCTGCTATAACAGCCTCCACTCTTCTGAGAAGGCTTTCCACTAGTTGTTTGATCATTGCTGCAGGGACAGCCACAAGAGCATTAGTGAGGTCAGGCACTGATGTTGAGCGACTAGGCCTGGCTCGCAGTCTGCGTTCCAATTCATCCCAAAGGTGTTCGATAGGGTTGAGGTCAGGGCTCTGTGCATGCCAGTCAAGTTCTTCCACACCGATCTCGACAAACCACTTCTGGACCTTGCTTTGTCATGCTGAAACAGGAAAGGGAATTCCCAAAACTGTTGCCACAAAGTTGGAAGCACAGAATTGTCTAGAATGTCATTGTATGCTGTAGCGTTAAGATTCCCCTTTAGTTGAACTAAGAGGCCTAGCCCAAACCATGAAAGGCCCAGACCATTATTTCTCCTCCACCAAACTTTACAGTTGGCACTATTCATAGGGGCAGGTAGAGTTCATCTGGCATCCGCCAAATCCAGATTCGTCCATCAGACTGCCAGATGGTGAAGCATGATTCATTACTCCAGAGAACACGTTTCCACTGCTCCAGAGTCCAATGGTAGCAAGCTTTACACCACTCCAGCCAACACTGGAGCGATGAATCACTGTTCGTCGGCATTGCTTCCAGAGGAAGATTAGAACTCGATAGTGACTGTTGCAACCGAGGACAAACAATTTTTACGTGCTACACCCAAAGAAGGGCACTGCGTTCATCCACCTCTGGCCTGCTCGCCTCCCTACCTCTGCGGAAGCACAGTTCCCGCTCAGCCCAGTCAAAACTGTTCGCTGCTCTGGCACCCCAATGGTGGAACAAGCTCCCTCACGACACCAGGACAGCGTAGTCAATCACCACCTTCCGGAGACACCTGAAACCCCACCTCTTTAAAGAATACCTGGGATAGGATAAAGTAATCCTTCTAACCCCCCCCCCCCCAAAAAAGATAGATGTACTATTGTAAAGTGGTTCTTCCACTGGATATCATAAGGTGAATGCACCAATTTGTAAGTCGCTCTGGATAAGAGCGTCTGCTAAATGACGTAAATGTAAATGTAAAATGTGAGCTTGTGTGGCCTGCCATGTCGCGGCTGAGCCGTTGTTGCTCCTAGACGTTTCCACTTCACAATAACTGCACTTACAGTTGACCGGTGCAGCTCCAGCAAGATGTAAATTTGACGAATTGACTTGTTGAAAGGGTGGCATCCTGAGCTCTTCAGTAAGGCCATTCTCCTGCCAATGTTTGTCTATGGAGATTGCAAGGCTGTGTGTTTGATTTTATACACTTGTCAGCAACGGGTGTGGCTGAAATAGCCAAATCCACAGATTTGAAGGTGTGTCCACATACTTTTCTATAATCAACCGGTCAACATTTTTACAACACCTACTCATTCAAGGATTTTTCTTTATTTTTACTATTTTCTACATTGTAGAATAATAGTGAAGATATCAAAACTATAAAATAAAACATATGGAATCATGTGGTAACCAAAAAAGTGTTACACAAATCAAAATATATTTTATATTTGAGATTCTTCAAATAGCCACCCTTTGCAATGACAGCTTTGCACACTCTTGGCATTCTCTCAACCAGCTTCACCTGGAATGCTTTTCCAACAGTCTTGAAGGACTTCCCACATATGCTGAGCACTTGTTGGCTGCTTTTCCTTCACTCTGCACTCAGACTCATCCCAAACTATCTCAATTTGGTTGAGGTCGGGGGATTGTGGAGGCCAGGTTTTCTGGTGCAGCACTCCATCGCTCTCCTCCTTGGTAAAATAGCCTTTACAGAGCCTGGAGGTGTGTTGGGTCATTGTCCTGTTGGAAAAACAAATGATAGTCCCACTAAGCCCAAACCAGATGGGATGGCGAATCGCTGCAAAATGCTGTGGTAGCCATGCTGGTTAAGTGTGCCTTGAATTCTAAATAAATCACAGTGTCACCAGCAAAGCACCCCCACACCATAACACCTCCTCCTCCATGCTTTACGGTGGGAAATACACATGCGGAGATCATCCGTTCACCCACACCGCTGCTCACAAAGACAGGGCGGTTGGAACCAAAAATCTCTAATTAGGTCTCCAGACCAAAAGGACAAATGTCCACCTGTCTAATGTCCATTGCTTGTGTTTCTTGGTCCAAGCAAGTCTCTTCTTCTTACTGGTGTCCTTTAGTAGTGATTCTTTTCAGCAATTCGACCATGAAGGCCTGATTCACACAGTCTCCTCTGAACAGCTGATGTTGAGATGTGTCTGTTACTTGAACTCTGTGAAGCATTTATTTGGGCTGCAATTTCTGAGGCTGGTAACCCTAATGAACTTATCCTCTGCAGCAGAAGTAACTCTGGGTCTTGCATTCCTGTGGAGGTCCTCATGAGAGCCAGTTTCATTAGAGCGCTTGATGGTTTTTGCAACTGCACTTGAAGAAACTTTCAAAGTTCTTGAAATTTTCAGTATTGACTGACCTTCATGTCTTAAAGTAGTGATGGACTGTCATTTCTCTCTGCTTATTTGAGCTGTTCTTGCCATAATATTGACTTGGTCTTTTACCAAATAGGGCTATCTTCTGTATACCCCCCTACCTTGTCACAACACAACTGATTGGCTCAAACGCATTAAGGAAAGAAATTCCACAAATTAACTTAACAAGGCACACATTGCAATGCATTCCAGGTGACTACCTCATGAAGCTGGTTGAGAGAATGCCAAGAGTGTTGTGATAGAAACATTACGTATTTACCAGTTTTTTTTATATTAATGTTTAAGAATTAATATTTAACTAATAGTAAGCCATTTATGTCCTGTTAGCGTCTGTTTTCATGGGCTCCACTCTTGTTCCCTGCAGCTAATCTGGGCGTATGGTCACTGGAGATGGCTTGAGCTGACAAATTAGTTAAATACTGCATTACATAGACAGGAATGTGTTTTACTAGAGAACGCTTAGGAGTAGAAAAATCCCTCATTGTCTCAAAATCATCCTTGCATCTGGGAAACTAAGCCAGGGTGGGGCTAAGACAACAACCCACGTGCAGATAACGACAGGATGAACCCAGGGTGGCTTATGATGCTCCTTGGTCTGCATGAGGAGGGTTGAAGCAACCATGACTGAGCGTTGTTAGTGTCAGCTATATATAGTACTCTGCATTTGTGTAAAGGTTAGGTTACTCGGTCCAAAAATTGTGAAAGTGTTATATAGCTTAGGACAGGGTTCCCCAACTGGGGCCGAATTTAGCTCACGGGTGGTTTTATACTGTTCAAGTATTCCCACGCATAACAGGGAGACAAGTGATCGTATACAAATGTAAGCAAGGTTTGAAATGATTATGTTTTAGTCAAACATATCTGTTTGGGCTTCTTGAGGTCAATTTGCAGTCAACAAATTATTTGTAATTATGTTCCGGACCCCTGACCATCCGCTTCAGAAAACATCGTCCCACAGCTGAATCTAGTTGATGATCCCTGGCCTAGGGTATTGTGATTACTAGCGAAAACACATGACCTCATGAACAATTCGGCATGGAGGTGGGATTTGTGACACTACATCAACTTACCACTGGTGTAGCCGTCTTTGAATTGCGATCCTGCGGGACGCTCTGGTCTCGATGAGGGGGCCTGGAGGGCATGAAACCAGGTCATTATACAGAAGAGTTTGAGTTCCTTTACCTGCCTACTCCCCCATAAAAATGTCAAGCTCATCATCTGGGTCATGTTAAATTAGGCACCAAACAGAAGAAAACACTCTGAAACCGGGTTTCTGCTGGGATGTTGTGAAGAGGGCACGACAACACCTTTTTCCCCTCAGGAGACTGAAAAGATTTGGCATGGGTCCCCAGATCCTCAAAAAGTTCTACAGCTGCACCATCGAGAGCATCCTGACCGGTTGCATCACCGCCTGGTATGGTAACTGCTCGGCAACTGACCGTAAGACGCTACAGAGGGTAGTATGTACGGCCCAGTACATCACTGGGGCCAAGCTTCCTGCCATCCAGGACCTATATACTAGGCGGTGTCAGAGGAAAGCCCAAAAAATTATAAAAAAGACTCCAGTCACCCAAGTCATAGACTGTTTTCTCTGCTACGGCATGGCAAGCGCCAAGTCTAGGACCAAAAGGCTCCTTAACAGCTTCTACCTCCAAACCATAAGACTGCTGAACAATTAACCAAATGGCCACCAGATTATTTACATTGACACCCCCCATTATTTTTTTTACACTGCTGCAACTAGCTGTTTATTATCTATGCATAGTCACTTCACCCCTACTTACATGTACAAATTACCTTGACTAACCTGTACCCCAGCACATTGACTCAGCACCAGTAACCCCTGCATATAGCCTCGATGAAGTTATTTAATTGTGTTACTTTTTATTATTTTTTACTTTAGTTTATTTGGTAAATATTTTCTTAACTCTTTCTTGAATTGCACTGTTGGTTTATGGCTTGTAAGTAAGCATTTCCCTTGTCAGGTCTACACATGTTGCATTTGGCGCATCTGACAAAAAGTTTGATTTGATGTCGTCCAATGGACTTACTTCGTGGGAGCGTTGCAGCTTCTCGATGACGGTCTTGAGAGCCTTGCACTCCTCCTCCAGTATTTGATTGTCCCGCTTCAGGGCCTCGCTCTCTGCGATGTGCCGGGCCTCCATGTCCAGGATCTCTGCCGCGTGCAGCTCCTGCATCTGTACGATGTTATCCTGGTACTCCCCGATCATCTCCTCCACCTCTTCCTCCTCTGAAACAGATCTGGGCTGGCCAGATGTCTGGGAGGAAAATGTCTCCGTCTGGGTGCCAGCGTCTGTATGAGGCGGATGTTGAGATCCATTAAGATCAGACGATTGACCGGACAATTTGTCGGAAGACTTTTGGTTTGCCGCGGCAGAGTTCTTCCTGGAGAGCGATGGTTTGTCCTTGGCAGTGGCAGCCATTTTTCCCTTGGCCCCCTGGCGTTGGTTTTGCGGTTTTCCGCCTTTCTTTTTCGGATGGGAGGGTGGCGCTTGCTGCCGCTGATCGAGTGAGGGAGACTGAGATGGTGATACTGGGGATAGTGGTGATGGTGACTCCGGGGATTTCGCCAAGGCTACTCTGAGCTGTTGTTGCTCCTCTTTGAGCTGAGCGATTGACAGGTCGCGGACTTGGAGTTCGGTCTGAAGTTTCTCGCTGCACTCTTTGAAGCTGTTCAGGTATCCTTTGGTAGCGGCTGCCTCGTCTCGGACCTCCTGGAGCTCTTGGAGAAGCTCGGATGTGGAGGCACCGTCACCTTCCAATGAGGCCTGGGAGGTGAAAGGACGGAGATTTATCAAAGGTGAATTTAGGGGACACCAAACCCATACAAGTGAAGACATGTCAATAGTCAGATCTTTTTCCATATTGCTGAGTAGAGTCGGAATATTCTGCTTTGCAGCAAGATGTACAATAGAAGTCGGAAGTTTATTGAAGCAACATCTCACGACATCAGTCAGGAAGTTAAAGCTTGGTCGCAAATGGGTCTTCCAAATGGACAATGACCCCAAGCATCCTTCCAAAGTTGTGGCAAAATGGCTTAAGGACAACAAAGTCAAGGTATTGGAGTGGCCATCACAAAGCCCTGATCTCAATCCTATAGAAAATGTGTGGGCAGAACTGAAAAAGGATGTGCGAGCAAGGAGGCCTACAAACCTGTCTCAGTTACACCAGCTCTGTCAGGAGGAATGGGCCAGAATTCACCCAACTTATTTTGGGAAGGTTGTGGAAGGCTACCCGAACACTTGACCCAAGTTAAACAATTTAAAGGCAATGCTACCAAATACTAATTGAGTGTATGTAAACTTCTGACCCACTGGGAATGTGATGAAAGAAATAAAAGTTGAAATAAATCACTCTCTCTAATATTACTCGGACATTTCACATTCTTAAAATAAAGTGGTGATCCTAACTGACCTAAGACAGGGAATTCTTACTAGGATTAAATGTCAGGAATTGTGAAAAACTGAGTTTAAATGTATTTGGCTAAGGTGTATGTATGTAAACTTCTGACTTCAACTGTACTTACCTGGTAGAGTTCTCCCTTGAGATGTGCTATGGTCATCTCTCTCTCCTTTGGTACAATTTTTTTAAATGAAATGGTCAGATTGGTTAATCACTGAAAAGGTCAACATTCTCAAAATGTACAGTTATCCACACAAAATGGACAATTAATAAATCAACAATTAAGTTTGGCACTGGAAGACTGCGACTCCCATAGTTCTTTCCTTTGCTGAACACTGGTTGAATGTGACTGTGTTCATACCTGTAGAAGCTCCTGTAGTTTGTCACAGCTTTCCCTGTAGCTGCTGAGCTCCTCTTTGGTGGCAGCAGCCTCCTCTTTGACCTCCTTCAGCTCCCGATGGAGCGCAGACATCTTGGCCTCACTGCCTCCCGATGACACCTGGGGAATAGTTAGATGTTAGAAATTCTAGAACTTGGATTTCAAGACAATGGATTTAAGATAATGTCAATAACAAGAAAGTATTGCAATACTTTAGCAAATCTGAGGCAAAGTAGAATTGTACTGTGTCTGGCAATCGGAGGAACTCCCTTTCACATTAGTTTCTTACCCTTTGAAGGTCTTCTTGAAGGTTGGCCATTGCGACCTCTTTTGCCTTAAAAAGTAAAACATGTGACAACTGTAACTCTCTCTCATGCAATAATAATAGAGTATTAATGAGTGTGATATTACATACCTTGAGCTCCTGCTGGAGTTTATTGCTGCTCTCCCTGTAACTGCTGAGCTGTTCTTTGGTGGCTGAAGCCTCGTCCCTGACCTTCTGTAGCTCCTGTAGAATCTCAGACACAGCCAGCTCGTTGCCTCCAGAAGATGCAGTCTGGTTCAGAGTTCAAAGAGATAGCAGCTTGTCAGCATTTAACCTGTGAAAAACATCTCCAGGCAGTGTAGGCGTAAGCAAATTCATTAATCCATGGAAAGTAGAGCAGGCTAACTCTACCCCACAAAAACTAATTCATAGGATGAGGTGCAGGCTACAGCGAACTTAACCCCAGAGACAATAGAGAAGGCTAAAGTTAACAACTACCTCTGTGGCCGGAAATGTTCTCTGGCGTTCACCAGGCTTGGTCGTCCTCATCTGATTAAGCAGGTCAATGAGCAAGACCAGCCTCTTCTCGTACTCCAGCACCTCCTCCTCGGAGCTAGAGAGTAACTGCTTCTGCAGCTCCTGGTCCTTCTGCATGCCGCTCAGGCCTACCTCCAGCTCGCGGAGCTTCTCCGTCAGGAGGACCACCTTCCTAGTGGGGCCATGTTTGGCTCCTTGGATCTCCACTGCTCGGGACATTCCTGCAAACCCAAAGTCCGGTACCTCCATCTGTCCCCTGGGATTCTGGTGGACAGATTCTTTGGCTCTTTGGCCCTTGGACTGCTGCGATTGATGCAGCTGTTGCTGGATGGCGCCCAGTTGGGCCTGGCTGACAAGCGCGGTGGCCACCCTCTCCCTCAGCTTGTCCTCCAGGTCCTGGACCTTGCGCTGGAGGTCATCAGCATCATCCTGGGCCCGCTCCACCAGGAACCGGCAGCGGGTCAGTTCAGAGTCTCTCTCTGCGACACAGGCCTCAAGTTTCTGGACTCTAAGGCTCAGCTCCTTCACCCTGGAGGTGGCATTCTGCTCAAGTGCCTGGATCTGAGCCTGCACCACTACAAACGCCGCCGTCTTCTCCCTCAGGGCGTCTTGCAGCTCCATCGCTATGTCGTCCGACAGCTCCTTTTCCGACTCGGCTAATGCTAGTCTGCTCTCCTGCAAGCACCGGTACCTCTCCAGGAGCGAGCAGTGCTCGGCTTTGATGGTGTCCAGCTCTAGTGTGGCCAGGTCCATTTTTTGCTTCATTTCGTCATACTCCTCCTTGCTGGGACCTCCGACTTGGCTCTCCAACTGGCGCTTGAGCTCTTCTTCTGTCTCCGAGAACTGCTTCCGCTCAATGTTGGCCAGCTCCTCCTGGAACTTGTCGATAACGGCGTTTAGCTGCTCCAACTCCTCCTCGCTGTTCCTCTTCAGGCGCTGCTGCTCGCTCCGCATGCACTCCACCTGGGACTCCAGATCCCGCAGTCGCTCATCCCTCACATTGATTTCCTGAAGGGAAGGACAGAGCAGTGAATGTAGGAATAAGGACGAAGATGAGGAGGAAAAAGACCGGCTCATGCTTTCTATTAAACCTCTGAGACACAGTTGTGCCACGGCAATATAGTTATTGATAATATTTATATGATAGATAATATATGAGTCTCAGCCAATCAGGTGACATTTTTGGTTGGGACAACTGTAATAATGGTACTTCAGGTACCAATTATGATTTGTTGGACAATTCTAGGGTGTTCCAAGTGTCTCTTTAGTAAGCCAACTTAAAGAAAAATTCACAACACAACAGAG
Organism: Salmo trutta; assembly: GCF_901001165.1. Taxonomy (NCBI): domain Eukaryota; kingdom Metazoa; phylum Chordata; class Actinopteri; order Salmoniformes; family Salmonidae; genus Salmo; species Salmo trutta. The sequence continues at coordinate 15,491,787 of NC_042990.1, read as the reverse complement.
GCCTACTTACCAAAACCTAAAATAAAATGGTGGGTTACGCCACAACAAAAATACCAAATAAAATGAACGGCTGTCACACAACACAAACACTTATCCACTATCACAAAGATATACATATATGTGAACAGAAGAACAAGTGGTCTGTCTAACGTATATGTATATGGGGTTACCTTGTTGTCAGGGGCTGTTTCCGTGAGTTGAAGCTTAGCCATCTGCTCATTAAGAAGAGCTATTTCCCTGTCCTTCTCCTCCATCACCTTCAAAAGTTTATCATATGTCGGAGATTATAATCTGCTGGCTCTCAACACACACACAAAAAAATCACCCTTAAACTGGGACTAAAACAGTAGGGAACATTAAAGGGGGGGGGGGTTCTTTATCTTTGAGTGGGGATATTACCTATCACTACAATATTAGCCCAACAGGTTCCTCATTTGGTGCTTTGGCTAATGTGGCATATATATAGCATTTGCTTGTAAATTACTTCTGTGGTATCTATACAGGCATTATAAAGGGTTTATGAAAGCTACATTAAACCTTAAAAGTATATTTTTCATTTAAAATTGGGGCGCAATGTCTATGTAATATACTGTAGCTAGAGGAGTCCATATTAGCCATTTTTAAAGTTGGGTTGTCTTTTAGAATGGACAATGTTAGTGTCACAGTGTATATAGCGGACTATTCACTTGATTAGGGCCAGTTTGCACCGGTGCAGTCTGTTAACATTTGTTATTTCCAAAAGGTTCAAAAGAAAGACCGAAAGGTAAATCAGAAAAAAAAAGGTTAAATGTAATATTATCATCACTGAACACTTTTTAAATTTGTTTTATCTATTAGCTAGCTGCAAACATTGCTCAGGTGCAGACCTATCGGTTTGACCAAAAGAGAAGTCTACATGAACCATTCTACATAAAATCATTCGTCTTAATCTATTAGCAGGTTATTCAGTATCGATAAACATCGTAATATGTTTTTGTAGTGTAGCAACGGCTAACAGCACACTTGCTTTATCCTTTGATATATCATTTGAATGGTCTGTCTTTATGTAGCTTTGTTTAGCAGATGGATACCACGTGTCAACCTTGCTGGCTTAAGGATTACCTATAGTACAGGGATTCCCAAACTTTTTTGGCCCACGACTCCATTTTGATATCTGAAAATTCTCAGAACCCCACCCATGTGAAAAAAATCACAGCCAATGTTAACGTTTTTAATATGGGGCTATGGCAGTCAATTGAAAAACATTCTAACAGTATTTCTGATTGTCTTCAACTCACCATCACATACTTTTAATGTGAGGCAGTCAATTCCAAATTAGTCTGACAATGTCTCTTATCTCACCACCACTAATGAGATGGGTGCGCTTGACGCATGTCGTGTATGAGCTTCTCAAAGTCAGGGGGCGTGGTCGACAGTGCGCACGCATCTCTGCTGTCACATCCAACCTGGATCGACAGGCCCATTTGGTTTTAATGCAGACGAGAGCACTGAATCCAGCATCACACAGACATGAGCTAACAAAGGGCAGCCTACGATGAGTTTTATGATGCTTTAAAAACAACTAGGAAATCTGAAAGATACGAGGTCAAATCATGACGCAAGTGATCTTTAGGTCGGAAAGTCAGAGCTCTAGAAAGAGGCCAGAGTTCGATTTGGAATTCCAATTTGGATGACTGTTCAAAATAATTTTCCCCCAGTCGGAGCTTGTTCTTTCCGAGTTCCCAGTTGTCTTGAACGTACTGATGTCTGAGATTTGAGTTCCTAGTTCCCGGTTGTTTTGAAAGCGGCATTAATGCTCAGAGGGAGACGTCAAGGTATTCCCTTTGAGTCAGGAACCAAAACTCCTCCGTAGTGACCTGTGAATGCGTTAAGTCTGCAGCATTCGGTCACGACAGTTTGATCAGCTGTTCGATTTCACTTACCGGCATGTCAACTGATCCAGGATCACATTCATTGGGAAGGAGGTCCGTCGCAAAGTACTCTTCCAAGAGTTGGAGGTGAGCAGTCATCTCTCGTGTGGGACACTTACTGATGCCGTTTTCTGTTATTTTCTTTTTATTACATAGAAAGTCAACCAAGTCTTTCTTTATATACATTCATTATGACAACAGTTCCTCTCTCAATGCAAAAAATTCTTCCAACAATCCCCCTCGATAACCACCAAACCTTGTGTGAAATAAAACACTGTCATGCTCTGATCCCATATCTCAACAGGCATACGCGCAGCGGATGTTGTTTGATTTAGTTTACAATCCAAGTTACCTGCCGCAGTATATCTCCGCGTTCTGTGCTCAGCTCTTTGGCTGACATTTGCTCTCGTGTATCATACAATGCATCCATATGGCAGAGGGAGACAAGTTCAATACTAGAGTGCAGAAGCCAGCCCACCATTCGATCCCATGGAATCTGTTTTTCGTCAATATAGCTACACAGCACAATGAACATCTTATGTGCCGTTTCATGCTCGGGAATCATGAAACAGAACAATATGTGACTGACCTGCTCAAATCAGTCTTATATAGTAAAATTTGAAATTGTGTTTTTTACATTGGATAAAAGAGACTCAGAGCTACAAAATGGTATATCATACACTACAGCTGAGGAACAACGGGAAAGTAATTCTGTTTTGAAAGTTGATAAACTTGTAAACTTATGTCCTTGTGAATAGCATCCCCCGACATGTATAGCGAACGAAAGTCAATGTATGGGAATCTCGGCCCTCACAGCTAACGTCCATTTGGGGAGTATAAGCTGGGGAGGTTTTGAGTCATTCAGTCAGTTCTCTCTTGATCGCTAGCAAAAGCATAAATTCTTAATTTAACTGTGTTATTTGACAAAGGTATTCTATGCCTCTGCCTCCCCACATAATGTTTTCACCATATCAATTGCGGCCGGAAATATCAGTCTCTGCAATTGCGTGTGGTTTCATAGCGTAGCAGGCCTAGCCATTCACTGTGGGAATGATTCAAGTGTAACGGTCAAGTGTGCCTTTCGCATTAACAAATGGCGCTCTCTGGTAGAATTGTATATTTTTGATTTTAATCCTTTTCCTTTAAATTTATAAGGTTAACAACATTACAATGACTTTGATATACAAATACTATTATAATATAGTGCATTCGGAAAGTATTCAGAGACTCGAAATTGAGCAGGTGCATCCTGTTTCAACTGATTATTCTTGAGATGTTTCTACAACTTGACTGGAGTCCACCTGTGGTTTTTTGATTGGGCATGATTTGGAAAGGCACACACCTGTCTAACACAAAGCCATTAAGTCAAAGGAATTGTCTGTAGAGCTCCGACACAAGATTGTGTCGAGGCACAGACCTAGGGAAGGGTACCAAAACTTTTCCGTGGCATTGAAGGTCCCCAAGAACACAGTGGCCTCCATCATTCTTAAATGCAAGAAGTCTGGAACCACCAACACGCTTCCTGAAGCTGCCAAACGGAGCAATCGGGGGAGAAGGGCCTTGGTCTGGGAGGTGATCAAGAACCCGATGGTCACTCTGACAGAGCTCCAGAGTTCCTCTGTGGAGATGGGGGAACCTTCCAGAAGAACAACCATCTCTGCAGCACTCCACCATTCAGGCCTATATGGTAGAGTGGCCAGACGGGAGCCACTCCTCACTAAAAGGCACGACAGCCCGCTTGGAGTTTGTCTGGAGGAAACATGGCAACATCCCTACGGGGAAGCATGGGTGGCAGCATCATACAGTGGGGATGTTTTCAGAGGCAGGGACTGGAAGAACAGTCAGGATCGAGAGAAAGATGAACGGAGCTAAGTAGAAAGAGATCCTTGATGAAAACCTGCTCCTGAGCACTCAGGACCTCAGACTGGGGCGAAGGTTCACCTTCCAACAGGACAACGAACCCTAAGTACACAGCCAAGACAATGCAGGAGTGGCTTCGGGATAAGTCTCTGAATGTCCTTGAGTGGCCCAGCCAGAGCCTTGATTTGAACCCGATCGAACATCTCTGGAGACCTGAAAATAGCTGTGCAGCGACGCTCCCCATCCAACTTGACAGAGCTTGAGAGGATCTGCAGAGAAGAATTGGGAGAAACTCCATACAGGTATGATGCTACAAATACAGCTTGTAGCGTCATACACAAGACTTGGGGCTGTAATCACTGCCAAAGGTGCTTCAAAGTACTGAGTAAAGGGTCTGAATAGTTATGTAAATGTGATATTTCATTAATATATACACACACACACACACAGTTGAAGTAGGAAGTTTACATACACTTAGGTTGGAATCATTAAAACTCGTTTTTCAACCACTCCACAAATTTCTTGATAACAAACTATAGTTTTGGCAAGTCGGTTAGGACATCTACTTTGTGCATGAAACAAGTCATTTTTCCAAAAGCTGTTTACAGACAGATTATTTCACTGTATTACATGCACTAAGTTGACTGTGCCTTTAATCAGCTTGAAAAATTCCAGAAAATTATGTCATGGCTTCAGCAGCTTCTGATAGGCTAATTGACATAATTTGAGTCAATTGGAGATGTACCTGTGGATATATTTCAAGGCCTAGCTTAAAACTCAGTGCCTTTGCTTGACATCATGGGAAAATCAAAAGAAATCAGCCAAGACCTCATAAAAAAGAATTGTAGACCTCCACAATTCTGGTTCATCCTTGGGAGCCATTTCCAAACGCCTGAAGGTACCACATTCATCTGTACAAACAATAGTACGCAAGTATAAACACCATGGGACCACGCAGCCGTCATACCGCTCAGGAAGGACACGCGTTCTGTCTCCTAGAGATGAACCTACTTTGGTGCGAAAAGTGCAAATCAACCTTGTGAAGATGCTGGCGGAAACAAGTACAAAAGTATCTATAGCCACAGTAAAACTAGTCTTATATCAACATAACCTGAAAGGCCGCTCAGCAAGGAAGAAGCCACTGCTCCAAAACCGCCATAAAAAAAAGCCAGACTACGGTTTACAACTGCACATGGGGACAAAGATCTTACTTTTTGGAGAAATGTCCTCTGGTCTGATGAAACAAAAATAGAACTGTTTGGCCATAATGGCCATCGTTATGTTTGGAGGAAAAAGGGGGAGGCTTGCAAGCCGAAGAACACCATCCCAACCGTGAAGCACGTGGGTGGCAGCATCATGTTCTTGGGGTGCTTTGCTGCAGGAGGGACTGGTGCACTTCACAAAATAGATAGCATAATGAGGGATGAAAATGATGTGGATATATTGAAGCAACATCTCAAGACATCAGCCAGGAAGTTAAAGCTTGGTCGCAAATGGGTCTTCCAAATGGACAATGACCCTAAGCATACTTCCAAAGTTGTGGCAAAATGGCTTAAGGACAACAAAGCCAAGGTACTGGAGTGGCCATCACAAAGCCCTGACCTCAATCCTATAGACAATGTGTGGGCAGAACTGAAAAAGCATGTGCGAGCAAGGATGCCTACAAACCTGACTCAGTTACACCATCTCTGTCAGAAGGATTGGGCCAAAATTCACCCAACTTACTGTGGGAAGCTTGTGGAAGGCTACCCAAAACATTTGACGCAAGTTAAACAATTTAAAGGCAATGTTACCAAATACTAATTTAGTGTATGTAAACTTCTGACCCACTGGGAATGTGATGAAAGAAATAAAAGCTGAAATAAATCACTCTCTCTACTATTATTCTGACATTTTGCATTCTTAAAATAAAGTGGTGATCCAAACTGACCTAAGACAGGGAATTTTTACGAGGATTAAATGTCAGGAATTGTGAAAAACTGAGTTTAAATGTATTTGGCTAAGGTGTATGTAAACTTCCGACTTCACCTGTATCTCTCTGTGTGTGTGTGTGTGTGTGTGTGTGTGTGTGTGTGTGTGTGTGTGTGTGTATGTATATATCTCTCTCTCTCTCTCTCTCTCTCTCTCTCTCTCTCTCCAATATCTATCTACACACACACACACACCCCCCCCGTTCAAAAGTTTGGGGTCATTTATTTTTTTAAAGAAAAGCTCATTTTTTGTCCATTAAAATAACATAAAATGTATCAGAAACACAGTGTAGACATAGTTAATGTTGTAAATGACTATTGTAGCTGGAAACGGCTGATTTCTTTAATAGAATATCTGCATAGGTGTAGAGGCCCATTATCAGCAACCATCTCTCCTGTGTTCCAATGGCACCTTGTGTTAGCTAATCCAAGTTAATCATTTTAAAAAGCTGATTGATCATTAGGAAACCTCTTTGCAATTATGTTAACACAGCTGAAAACTGTTGTTCTGATTAAAGAAGCAATAAAACTGGACAACAGTTTTCAGCCGTGCTAACATTATTGCAAAAAGGTTTTCTAATGATCAATTAGCCTTTTAAAATGATAAACTTGGATTAGCTAACACAACGTGCCATTGGAACACAGGCATGATGGTTGCTGATAATGTGCCTCTGTAGGTCTATGTAGATTTTCCATTAAAAAAATCTGCCTTTTCCAGCTACAATAGTCATTTACAACATTAACGCTGTATTTCTGATCAATTTAATGTTATTTTAATGGACAAAAACTGTTTGCTTTTCTTTCACAAACAAGGACATTTCTAAGTGACCCCAAACGTTTTAGCGGTACTGTATATATGTATATTTTTTATGGAATAAGATTCTAAAAACCTGTTTTGCTTTGTCATTATGAAGTATTGTGTGTAGAACGATGAGGGATTTTTTTTTTTAAGAATAAGGCTGTAACATAAAATGTGAAAAAAGTCAATGAGTCTGAATACTTTCCGAATGCACTGTACTAGCCTGGCTGTGTGGTGGCTAAGGCTACCTACATGCTAGCCTAGCTGTGTGGGGGCTAAGGCTACCTATATGTTAGCCTAGCTTTATGGGGGCTAAGGCTACCTAAACTCAGCAACAAAAAAAGAAAGAAAATTTCCCTTTTTCAGGACCCTGTCTTTCAAAGATAATTCATAAAAATCTAAATAACTTCACAGATCTTCATTTAAAGGGTTTGAACACTGTTTCCCATGCTTGTTCAATGACCCATAAACAATTAATGAACATGCACCTGTGGAACGGTCGTTAAGACACTAACAGCTTACAGACGGTAGGCAATTAAGGTCACAGTTATGAAAACATAGGACACTAAAGAGGCCTTTCTACTGACTCTGAAAAACACCAAAAGAAAGATAGTCAGGGTCCCTGCTCATCTGAGTGAACGTGCCTCAGGCATGCTGCAAGGAGGCATGAGGACTGCAGATGTGGCCAGAGCAATAAATTGCAATGTCCGTACTGTGAGACGGCTTAGACAGCGCTACAGGGAGACAAGACGGACAGCTGATCGTCCTAGTAGTGGCAGACCACGTGTAACAACACCTGCACAGGACCGGTACATCTGAACATCACACCTGCGGGACAGGTACAGGATGGCAACAACAACTGCCCGAGTTACACCAGGAACGCACAATCCCTCCATCAGTGCTCAGACTGTCCGCAATAGTCTGAGAGAGGCTGGACTGAGGGCTTGTAGGCCTGTTGTAAGGCAGGTCCTCACCAGACATCACAGGCAACAACTTCGCCTATGGGCACAAACCCACTGTCGCTGGACCAGACAGGACTGGCAAAAATTGCTCTTCACTGACGAGTCGCGGTTTAGTCTCATCAGGGGTGATGGTCGGATTCGTGTTTATCGTCAAAGGAAAGAGCGTTACACCGGGGCCTGTACTCTGGAGCGGGATCGATTTGTAGGTGGAGGGTCCGTCACGGTCTGGGGCGGTGTGCCACAGCATCATCGGACTGAGCTTGTTGTCATTGCAGGCAATCTCAACGCTGTGCGTTACAGGGAAGACATCCTCCTCCCTCATGTGGTACCCTTCAGCATGACAATGCCACCAGCCATACTTCTCGTTCTGAGTGTGATTTCATGTAAGACAGGAATGTCAGTGTTCTGCCATGGCCAGCGAAGAGCCTGATCTCAATCCCATTGAGCACGTCTGGGACCTGTTGGATCGGAGGGTGAGGGCTAGGGCCATTCCCCCCAGAAATGTCTGGGAACTTGCAGGTGCCTTGGTGGAAGAGTGGGGTAACATCTCACAGCAAGAACTGGCAAATCTGGTGCAGTCCATGAGGAGGAGATGCACTGCAGTACTAAATGCAGCTGGTGGCCACACCAGATACTGACTGTTACTTTTGAACCCCCCCCCTTTGTTCAGGGACACATTATTCAATTTCTGTTAGTCACATGTCTGTGGAACTTGTTCAGCTTATGTCTCAGTTGTTGAATCTAATGTTCATACAAATATTTACACATGTTAAGTTTGCTGAAAATAAATGCAGTTGACAGCGAGAGGATGTTTATTTTTTTGCTGAGTTTACATGCTAGCCTAGCTGTGTGCTGGCCGGTTACCTGAAGCAGGCTGTCCTTGGTCTCCAGGTCTTGCTGCTGGGTGCTCAGCTCCTTCCTCTGGATCTCCAGCTGCATGTGGAGCTGCTGCACCTCCTCACTCTTGTTCTCCAGCTCTTCCCGGAACTGCTCAAGCTGCTCCTCCAGGTTACTGATCTGGAGGGGAGGAGTCGGAAGGGAGGAGTCAGGCTGGCGTGTTGTGTGTTCTTGTCTATCTAACTGAGGACCAGGGCATCGACACATGAACAGGGGACTTGAAATCCAAGTGGGGACCTGCCTTGTGTACATCATTGGTAATTGAAGGAGTGTGATTTGAGGTGAAAGATGGCAGGCAAAGGGATGCAACAAGCAGAGGAATGGCCCATTTTGTGTAAATCATTGGGGGCATGATAAACAATCAAGATTTTTGCTGGCTAGCTTTGACACTGTGCTGGATTGGCTACTTATAAATTGCCTTCCAAACATGTGAAAGAAAGAAACCCCCCACAAGTCTAATACATTACCTCTTTCTCTTTCCTGTCCAGTGCCTCTCTTTCAGTTTGTAGCTGAGCCTCCAGTGAGGAGTCCCCAGGCCCACTAACAGACACATCCTGCCTCTTATCCTCCACCTGAAACACACATGCACACAATATTATTATTTAGCAACCAGGTCATGCGTGGCAAACACACACAATAATACACGCAAACGCACACACACAGCCATACATCATATACAGTAGCTGCGTTCTCATACACTTAACCTCTCTAGGGTAGGGGGCAGTATTTTCACATCCGGATTAAAAAACGTACCCGATTTAATCTGGTTATTACTACTGCCCAGAAACTAGAATATGTATATAATTGTTTGATTTGGATAGAAAACAACCTAAAGTTTCTAAAACTGTTTGAATGGTGTTTGTGAGTATAACAGAATTCATATGGCAGGCCAAAACCTGAGAAGATTCTGTACAGGAAGTGCCCTCTCTGACCATTTCTTGGCCTTATATACTCTCTTTATCGAAAACAGAGGATTTCTGCTGTAACGTGACACTTTCTAAGGCTCCCATAGGCTCTCAGAAGGCGCCAGAACGTTGAATGATCACTTTGCAGCCCCTGCCTGAAAAACAGTAGCGCATTTGGATAGTGGTCGATCTGAGAACAATGAGAGGGGTGCGCGCGTGCACATGAAGAGGCCATTTTACATTTTCAGTCTTTCAACGAAAATATTCCCGGTCGGAATATTATCGCTATTTTACGAGAAAAATCGCATAACAATTGATTTTAAACAGCGTTTGACATGCTTCGAAGTACGGTAATGGAATATTTTGAAATGTTTTGTCACGATGCGCGTCACCGTTCGGATAGTGTCTTGAACGCAAGAACAAAACAGAGGATATTTGAACATAACTATGGATTATTTAGAACCAAAACAACATTTGTGGATGAAGTAGAAGTCCTGGGAGTGCATTCTGACGAAGAACAGCAAAGGTAATCCAATTTTTCTTAGAGTAATTCTGAGTTTAGTGAACGCCAAACTTGGTGGGTGTCAAATTAGCTAGCCCGTGATGGCGAGCTATCTACTCAGAATATTGCAAAATGTGCTTTTGCCGAAAAGCTATTTTAAAATCTGACACCGCGATTGCATAAAGGAGTTCTGTATCTATAATTCTTAAAATAATTGTTATGTTTTTTGTGAACGTTTATCGTGAGTAATTTAGTAAATTCACCGGAAGTTTTCGGTATGTTTGCTAGTTCTGAACGTCACATGCTAATGTTAAAAGCTGGTTTTTGATATAAATATGAACTTGATTGAACAAAACATGCATGTATTGTATAACATAATGTCCTAGGAGTGTCATCTGATGAAGATCATCAAAGGTTAGTGCTGCATTTAGCTGTGGTTTTGGTTTTTGTGACATTATATGCTAGCTTGAAAAATGGGTGTGTGATTATTTCTGGCTGGGTACTCTGCTGACATAATCTAATGTTTTCCTTTCGTTGTAAAGCCTTTTTGAAATCGGACAATGTGGTTAGATTAGCGAGAGTCTTGTCTTTAAAATGGTGTAAAATAGTCATATGTTTGAGAAATTGAAGTAATAGCATTTCTAAGGTATTTGAATATCGCGCCACTCGATTCCACTGGCTGTTGACTAGGTGGGACGATTTCGTCCCACATACCCTAGAGAGGTTTAATCATCTGAGCAGTAGCAAGTTATGGGGACATTTCTTTCACTGCTCTGTGTTTCAGCCTGCCAACAGTGATATTGGTTGCAGTACGTCAGGGGTGTCAAACTCATTCCACGGAGGGCCGAGTGTCTGCGGTGAGGGGAGTTCCTTACTAATTAGTGACCTTAATTCATCAATCAAGTACAAGGGTGGAGCAAAAACCAGCAGACACTCGGCACTCCGTGGAATGTGTTTGATATGTGCAGTACTTGGGTGCAGTACTCATTATTATGGGCGCACACACACACATTCTCAGCCCTGACGTCAGGGACTGTCTGTACAGTCTCCTTTCTTACTAATGTACACACACAAACACCCATATGCACATGTAGCTTCACGCTGTCATTCTCTCACACTCTACCAGAACACACAAACTCTCATTCTGAAACAGTCACACACCCCCGCTAACCTTAACACAGCATCATAAAAAGCAGCAGCAGGAATGAGAAGGAATCTCTCTCTCTCTCTCTCCCTTTAACTCTTCCCACTCCATTGTCCCTCTCCTCTCTTTTTCATCTTCCCCCCTGTCTCTCTCCACCCCTCCCCCCTCCGTCTCTCTCACCGTCTCTGTGCTGGCCAGCAGAGCCTGCTCCAGCTCGCGGATGCGGCCCTCCAGCTTGTCGATCTCCTCGTTGCGCTCGCCCACCTCGCGCTGCAGCTGCTCAGACGCCAGTAGCAGCTCGCTGCACCAGTCCGCTTTCTCCCTCAGCTGCTGGGTCAGCTGATCCACCTGGGAGAGGAGAGGGATGAGGAGGAGAAAGGAGTGGGAGGAGAGAAGGAGGGAAAGTGGAGTTTTCAGTGAGGATCGTACAGTCTGTAGCTTCAATGTGGCTAGCTAGTAGCAACACAACACAGTAACTGGGAGGTCAGCTGATCCACCTGCCGTTTTGAAGAGAGGGAGGGGAAGAGGGGGTAGTAGGGCTGGGAATTGCCAGGGACCTCACGGTACAATATTATCACGATACTTAGGTGCCGACACGATATATATTGCAATTCTCATGATTCTATTTGTATTGCTATTCGATACTGCAATCTAATTGCAATTTGATGTTCCAAAATTATTGCTCAAAGACAGCGTAAGAAAATGTTGATTTTGATTGGTCATGGAAATAAAAGTGCTGGAACCATGTTGGCTCACTATTTAGAAAGAAGCTATTGAGAAGAAGCTATAGGATAAAAAATACCAGAGTTTTGGCACAGGTAGAGCCAAACAGCGCTAGCTAATGCTAAGTAGCAAAAAAATAATAATCACGTATTTTACAAATCGATAAGTGGAGTGAAAGTATTGATATAATATTGTCCAAAAATTAAACTGCGATAATTAAATGTAGCTATTTCTTTCCCCCATCAATAGGGGGTAGAGGGAATGAGGAGAGCTTCAGCGAGGATGGCAAAGAAAGTCTACCTGTCATTTGCCTTTTGGTAGGCCGTCATTGTAAATAAGAATTTGTTCTTAACTGACTTGCCTAGTTAAATAAAGGTTAAATACATTTTTTCTTTTTTATTATGCAGAATATGCTTCAATATGAGAGAAGCTGCATTTCAGTATACGTTAGCTACTAGCAATAGCTGTTAGATTAGCTGAGCCACCTGCCGTGTGGGAGAGGGGAGGAGCAGAGGGGAGGAGCAGAAGGGAAGGAGAAACAAGAATGGTTATGCTATGGTGCGGCTGAACAACGGCAGTATTAATGTAAGTGGGAGCAATTCTATGAGGCCAGAGGATCCACACCTGCTACATGGTAGAGAAAGGGAGAAAAATAGGGGAAGAGGGAGGGAGAGGTGGGGTTTTAGTGCAGCTAATGATATTTATTAGAAGAGCCTTTTCAATTATGCTAGCAGCACTAATAGCTGGGAGGGCAGCGGATCCACCTGCTATGGTGGACAGAGGAATATTTAAAGGGACAAAAAGGAGAAAGAGAGCAGAGGAAGGGAAAGTGGGGGGATCTAACTGGTTTACAATGACAGGTTGCTACCATGCAACTGATGGAGTTTCACTAATGAGAGAGAGGCTGTTTCAATGCAACTAATAGCAATACCTGGGAGGTCAGCTGATCCACCTGCCATAGGAGAGGCAAAGAGAGGGAGAGAGGAGGAGAGAGGAAGAGGAGGAAAGAGGGAGAGAGAATGGCCTTTAATGAGCATAGCAGTGACTAATAGGAGAAGGTGGAGCGAGAAGGAATGGCGCTAAGATTATAATAGCAGAGAAAGGCTGCTGTGATAAAGCTAAATGCATTTAGCTTAGCAAAAACAGGCCACTGCAGTGTCTACAATGTTTAAAAAGAGACAACTATAATTCAATTCAACTAACTCTGAGTGACTTTTAGTGAAACGTTTCCACAACACATGCCACTATAATACAGCTGAAGACTCTGAACACAAACAGCAGCATGGTAACTAATGTAAAACACAGCTGATGGCAACAGCAAGCAGAGCCACTGCCACAGCATGTCAAAGAGATGTGGAGCTATGATGTAATTACTTTTACCAGAAACTAGCCACAACAACTCAATTGATGTACAATAAACCAGAGATAAGCAGTATGTCACAGCTGTTATGATATCAGATGCCATTATAATGCAAAGACAGACCTCCATGGTCCAGATGACGATGATGCTCAGCAGAAATATTGTAATGTAATATCTAATGATATTTACTTGAGGAAGGTAGTTACAACACGGTGTGAGAGTAACCTCGCCATGAACTCTGCTTTTTCGAAAGACGCAAAATATATTACCGTAATTTCCAGACTATAAGCCGCAACTTTTTTCCCAGGCTTTGAACCTCGCGGCTTAAACAATGACGCGGCTAATATATGGATTTTTCCCGCTTTCAATTTTTTCCCCCCAAAAAAACACATTCTGTGACGTGCTCAGTTTTATGGCGGCATGAAGCTTTCATTAGACCAATGAAATTGCCGAACGGGTTAAGGTCAAACAACTTTTTTGTTTACTGTTTAGATCAAATCGAGCGCTCTCAAACTTCCCATCATTCTGATTACGGTAGTCATTTTGTCACCCTCATCATGGCAAAGACACTGAGAAATGCATATGATGCAGCTTTCAAGTTGAAGGCGATTGATCTGGCTGTTGGAAAAGGAAATAAAGCTGCTGCACGGGAGCTTGGTCTTAATGAGTCGATGACAAGCTTTGTTTCGTTAAAGCCTATTTATTTTTGTTACAAGCCGTGTTTCGTTAAAGCCTGTGTAAAGTTAATTTGTTTCAATGTACCGGTAGGCACCTGCGGCTTATAGACATGTGGGGCTTATTTATGTTCAAAATGTTTTTTTTTTTGTTTTTTTTTAATTCAGTGGGTGCGGCTTATATTCAGGTGCGCTCAATAGTCCGGAAATTACGGTAAGTGTTTAGTGACACGGACAAAACCACTTAAAACCTATTATGTTCAATAAAATATTCAATAAAAACGCCTTAAATACTACAGTTCTACAAAATGCATTACAATCACATAATATCCACAACCCCCTTACAGTTAAAAAATAAATCACCATGGTGATGATTGACAAATCAGCCCTTGCTCCAAAACAACGCTACAAAAACAACCCCATCCAGCATATACTGTATGTACATTTTCCTTCACAACACATGTTGATGCAACAGTTCCAGTTTGACTAGTCTGGGATCATATTCTGGTAACCACAGGAAATTCTACCTCCCCATTGTCCTGGCTGACACTGAGCCCTCATGTAAAGAGCTACAACAGTCCACTTTTACAAGCTGAGCATCTACATAACTGCCTTTCCCATTGTGAGGGAACAAAAGGAGGGAGAAACTGCCTGTGGGGTCCCACAGGGCTCAATGCTGGGGCCATTGCGGAAATGAATTGTTACCTCTCTACTTCTTTGTTCAGAGCCGGGCTGCTGCTTCTGGCTGTTCTTTAGCTGCTGCTCCAGTTTCAAGATCTCCTGCTGGAAGACGTCCCTCTCGTGTTCTCGGTCGATGGCCTGCTCCTGGGGATCAGATTTTAAGACCAAGCCTTTAAAGGAGAGTAGCTAAGGGAAATACCCATAACATATCAAATCGAATTATATATCAATGGGAAACGTCTCTGTTTCAGTGCCAATCTGAGTGACCCCAAGAAATGCATGGATGATGAATAAATGAAGCATCAAGTGTAGTGCTTTATGCACTGCCTAATCCGCAATAACCAACATTCACATTCATATAATATTTGTGTAAATGTGTATACTTTTAAACAACATAGTTCCTACGGTCCTCCCCATTCATCCATCTCTCTATCCATATTCATCATCCCCCCTCCCTCATCTCTCCCTTCCCCTCTTTCTCTTACATCCAGGAACCTCCGGTTCTTTTCCAGCTGTTTCTCCAGGGCCTGGATCTGCTGCAGCAGGTCGCCGGTCTCTGTCTTGCGCGCGTGCTCCAGCTCGATGACCCGGTTGACCTGTTCCTCCAGCTCAGCCTCCAGTGTTTTCACCTGGTGCAGGAGGCCCAAACTCTCCTTCTCTGCCTGCCGCTGCACCTCTACCTTCTCAGCCATCAGCTTCTCCGTCTCCTCCAGGAGGTCTGGGGGGAAGGGAGGGAGGGAAGGACAGAAGGTGTCACACATAAGGTCACTTTAGAGGGGAGGAGTCAATGATTTTGGACATACAGGTTTTCATTCGATCAATGGACAGGACAGGATGCTGAGATGGAGTTCTGTGGACTGTCGGTCGATAAACCGAAAATCAGTTACAGCCTTACTATTAATGTAAAATCTAAGTATATTCTGCTGTTTTTGTCTCAGAAGTTCTAAAATTGCGTTTTATTCATTTTAAAATCATTACATTATTGAGATGTCTGCTTTTAACAAAATGCCCCCAATACAGTCTGCCATTTCAGCATCACGTATAACATATCTAACAATCTCACTCCCAGTATCTTCCCAACATATACCTTTAGTAATCCGATGCCATCATTTAACCAACCAACCAACATTAAACCAACCGACATTGCTTCACCCAGGAGATCAAAACCCCCATTGTACTAGTACAACAGATAAAAGGGTAAGAGTGCAAACCACAGACCAAGCACGTAGACAGTGCTAAGACATTGCAATATCCATGCCTCATATGCAATTGCAGGCAAGGGGTGGGACAAATTCCTAATTGAGCAATTATCTTAACTCCAAATGTAGTGGACATTGTCATGATGTTAACATGGATAATGTGAAGTAAGGTTAGGGTGAGCTAAACTCTAGGAGCAAAGATGATTGCCAATGAGGAAATAGTTAAGCTTACAGTATCAATGTATCAAAATATAGCTTATCCGATTCCTTCAATCATGCTCAATCATAAATCAAATGAGAATGATCACACTGACCCATATGACATTAACATGACAAACCATGACATAGAAAAGTGAATCAAAAAAGAAAAAGCAAGGGTTAGTGATTGAGTGAGTGAGCCCATAGTCAGTGCCAAGATTTTTTTGTGAGTTGCTGTATTTGGGGGTTAAAAAATATATTTGTGAAGTGCCAATCGACTAGAGACTAAAAGGTAACATAGATAGACTGGCCATGCTCTGATGTGGGACACACCTGCTTCAGGCGCTGCATCGACTGCAGCTTCAACTAGGCCTATGGGAGGAATAAGAAAGCACAGTATTTCAACATGCACTTGTTTTGTCATAAAAAGGAGGAAGACTGGAGGAGAAAGGATGCGAGAGATGAAAACGAGAGGGCGGGGCCTCCCTGCATGTGCTGTCATGGTATTGGTTAAAGCTGTGTCAGAAGAGGATGGATAAGCCAATGCCGTGAGGTGAGAGCAGGAGTGAGGTGTTACTGAAATGGCTCCCTGTACATTGAATTCATGTCCTTGCTGTATACTTGCCATTTCCTTATGGATTGTTCATTAACCTATGGAATACCTTAAAATAGTACTGGAAAGAGGTAATGCATCGGAAAATGCTTAAAAAATGTTTTGCAAAGGAAAACAAGTGTGTCATTGGTCAAGTCAAGGTAGTTCCCTCCCTTTTTCAGTCCACTTCATTACATTTGGTGCCTAATGAACACAACCCAGGTGAGACTTTTGTCAGATACAGTACATGTGTCACAAATGTTCCAGGATTCCGTTTTATCCCAGAGGATTTCTATCAAAAACAATTATCAATTGTAAACTTCATTACAACATGAATGAATCATCATGGTCACCGTTTCTATAGCTCAGTTGGTAGAGCATGGTGTTTGCAACGCCAGGGTTGTGGGTTCGATTCCCACGGGGAGCCATGTATGAAATGTATGCATTCACTACTGTAAGTCGCTCTGGATAAGAGTGTCTGCTAAATGACTAAAATGAATTCATTAAAGCACAGTAATAACAGAGTATATAAATTAAAATTACAAGGATTTCGTTAAAAATTCATTGAGTGATAAGATAACAATGAGTGGCTACTCTTAAGCTGACACAGTGTGATGATGATGATGATGATGGCGATGACAATGAGTCACACAAATAGTCAAATGTAGATCTAATCAAGGAAATAAACCAACCTTCTGCATGCAAAAGAACATGGGCCTGTCTTATCTTCGTCATAGGACCCACAGAAATAGAATTACTAGGACGGAAATGTCAAATTGCCATGGTCTGAGGGGTTTCTCTCAGTAATGCTAGTATTTCTATTTCAATGATACAACCCCCACTTCACTCTCCCACTCTTTGGAGTAGTGATGTCATAAAGATGTAGTCATAGTTCTCTAGTATCACCAACAGCATGTTTTTGAGCATCTCTATTGGAATAGGTATTGCGCATATCCAATACACTTTACATAATATGAAAGTAACATTCTCACCATTATTTCATGGCCTAGAAAACCAATCAAAGTTTGTCACGTGCGCCAAATACAACAAATGTAGACCTTACAGTGAAACACTTACTTACAGGCTCTTACCAACATTGCAAAAAAGGTATTAGGTGAACACAAGCAATATTTGAAGTTTTGTCAAACTGTATATTTTGTTCCATTCAGATCCAACAAGAAAGTAAGTGGTGGGGTACATACGTAACTCGCGCGGGCCGGCATGCTCCCTCATGGCGTCCTGTTGCCGTGACAGTATCTCTCGCTCCTCCTGCATCTGCAGCCTCTCCTGCTCCAGTTCGTGTAGACGGCTGCTTGTCACCTGCAGGAGCCAATGACATTCAGTTAGAGGCAGGTTGACAATGTGGTTAGCCAATTAAAAACACTGACTCAGGCACACAAAAACTGCCCTTGCAGTGTGCGAAGTTGCCCGACATAGCGGTAACATTTTAAACAGATGGGAAACAACTTGAAACATAATTGTCCACAGTTTTCTTTAAATCGGCACAGAGAGGTTGAGATAAATTGGACAAAAAATATTTACCTAGTACTAGGGTTGCAAAGGGAGGGTATATTACTGGAAACTTACCAGTAAACTACCAGAATTTTGGTATCTTTCAAGGATTTTATGTAATCCATCACAAGACATCTAGTGGCCCTTTCGGGGTACTTCATATTTTTACAGGTTTCTAATTATCTCTGGCCCACGGTGTGTCTTTATTACATGTAAAATATATGAAATAATTAAATACGATGATTTTCAAATAAAAACTATAATGAAAGCTGTAAAATATCATCCTAAATATAAAACCATCAACTTAGTGAATATCATTGGTGTTTAATATTATGGTTTCAGCATGAAATATCCTTTATATATATTTTTTTTTTACACACTTTTGTTTATTTTGCTGTGTAGGTATGTATTTGTTGTCAATGTTTTGGTGCCAAACTGGTGGCAGTTGTGAAAAAAGTAAATAGTTGGAAGAGATGCAGAGTTAATTGAAAATAAATGTCATTGCTGATTAGAAGCTTTTTTTCAATAAATTAGGCTATTTTCACTTCAACCATATGATCTATCTATTAGAAACTCATGGACAATATGGAGGCTGATATAAAAAATGAATACTATAAATAAATACATTAAAAAAAAGTTAAAGTATAAATTACCAAAGTTTACTGAATTACGGTAACTTTGGTGAACTACCAGTAGCTTTGCAACCCTACCTAGCAGGCATTACTGGTTGAAATTCCATCATTATAACATAAAGACTGCTCGCTGGGTAGTGGACAGAGCATGTCACCCTCAACGGTTATAAAACACAGTGATAATGGTAGTTGTAGACTTGGCCTGTGTCTCACCTGCAGCTCCTGCTCCAGGCTTAGCTGTAGCTCCTCCTTCTGACGCACCTGCTCCTCCAGCGCGGCCCGTTCACCCGTGTAGCCATCGATCAGGCCTAAGGGGCAGAGAGAGAGGAGAGGGAGTATTAATATATAGATTTAGCGTTCGTTGAATGACACATTAACACATCACACACAGTTAGAGCCCGACCGATATATCGGTTCACCGGTACTATCGGACGATGTTGACCTCTACCAATATTCAATAAATAGGATGAAAAAAGGGAATCTCATGATTATCTGAATACTTGCAGCCATTCCCATGATGCATCATTTTTGTCACAATGTAAGAAATCAACATTTGATGTATATTTCTTGGACAATTGCTATTTTGGATGGCAATTTGAGAACTCTGAAAAAATGTCACTTTTACATTTTTCTCACTGTAAAACAGTAGATCGGCAGATATCGGTAAGTTTTGTACACAAACTAGGGCTGGGCGATACGACCTAAAAATCATATCTCGATTTTCTCAAGCTTATGGGCAATTTACGATATATATATTTTGTTTCTATAAATAAGCTTTGTTGCACAATTAAAGGTTAATTTACTGCATTTCAAAAATTCTGGAATAATCTAATGAATTCTGGATATTATCGTAAATAATAGCCTTCAACCATAAGACCCAATAATAATGGTCTTTATCAAACGTAATTATTTTATTAAAATAGTTTAACCTGTTTTTTGCAATAGTCACTGATCTGACTTTCACAGCTATCTATGAAAATGCCCTTTTTTTATTACAAATGTAACCAGAATCAAGCACAATGCACACCCACTAATAATTACCAACTTCTGTTGAGGCATTATACACTGCTCAAAAAAATAAAGGGAACACTTAAACAACACAATGTAACTCCAAGTCAATCACACTTCTGTGAAATCAAACTGTCCACTTAGGATGCAACACTGATTGACAATAAATGTCACATGCTGTTGTGCAAATGGAATAGACAACAGGTGGAAATTAGAGGCAATTAGCAAGACACCCCCAATAAAGGAGTGGTTCTGCAGGTGGGGATCACAGACCACTTCTCAGTTCCTATGCTTCCTGGCTGATGTTTTGGTCACTTTTGAATGCTGGCGGTGCTTTCACTCTAGTGGTAGCATGAGACGGAGTCTACAACCCACACAAGTGGCTCAGGTAGTGCAGCTCATCCAGGATGGCACATCAATGCGAGCTGTGGCAAGAAGGTTTGCTCTGTCTGTCAGCGTAGTGTCCAGAGCATGGAGGCACTACCAAGAGACAGGCCAGTACATCAGGAGACGTGGAGGAGGCCGTAGGAGGGCAACAACCCAGCAGCAGGACGGCTACCTCCGCCTTTGTGCAAGCAGGAGCAGGAGAAACACTGCCAGAGCCCTGCAAAATGACCTCCAGCAGGCCACAAATGTGCATGTGTCTGCTCAAACGGTCAGAAACAGACTCCATGAGGGTGGTAGGAGGGCCCGACGTCCACAGGTGGGGGTTGTGCTTACAGCCCAACACCGTGCAGGACGTTTGGCATTTGCCAGAGAACACCAAGATTGGCAAATTCGCCACTGGCGCCCTGTGCTCTTCACAGATGAAAGCAGGTTCACACTGAGCACGTGACAGACGTGACAGAGTCTGGAGACGCCGTGGAGAACGTCTGCTGCCTGCAACATCCTCCAGCATGACCGGTTTGGCGGTGGGTCAGTCATGGTGTGGGGTGGCATTTCTTTGGGGGGCCGCACAGCCCTCCATGTGCACGCCAGAGGTAGCCTGACTGCCATTAGGTACCGAGATGAGATCCTCAGACCCCTTGTGAGACCATATGCTGGTGCGGTTGGCCCTGGGTTCCTCCTAATGCAAGACAATGCTAGACCTCATGTGGCTGGAGTGTGTCAGCAGTTCCTGTAAGAGGAAGGCATTGATGCTATGGACTGGCCTGCCCGTTCCCCAGACCTGAATTCAATTGAGCACATCTGGGACATCATGTCTCGCTCCATCCACCAACACCACACTGCACCACAGACTGTCCAGGAGTTGGCGGATGCTTTAGTCCAGGTCTGGGAGGAGATCCCTCAGGAGACCATCCGCCACCTCATCAGGAGCATGCCCAGGCATTGTAGGGAGGTCATACAGGCACATACAAGCCACACACACTACTGAGCCTCATTTTGACTTGTTTTAAGGACATTACATCAAAGTTGGATCAGCCTGTAGTGTGGTTTTCCACTTTAATTTTGAGTGTGACTCCAAATCCAGACATCCATGGGTTGATAAATTGGATTTCCATTGATTATTTTTGTGTGATTTTGTTGTCAGCACATTCAACTATGTAAAGAAAAAAGTATTTAATACGATTATTTCTTTCATTCAGATCTAGGATGTGTTGTTTAAGTGTTCCCTTTATTTTTTTGAGCAGTATATAAATTTAACACAGGTCTCATAAACAATCTCTCAAGCACAAGCCCACTGCTAGTGAGTAGCCAGCTAGTCTTTATATTTAAAGTCTAGCCAACTTGGATCTATTTGCTTGCTAACAAAGTAGAATAGTTGAACTGTTATGAATACACCCTACTGTCAGTCTCCAACTATTTTAACAACATAGCCTGTTTAGATGTTGAAATCAAGTTGCCTCCCTGGAGAAGAACATCTGCTGTCTCAGCCACTGTCCGTCACCAAGTGAGTACCACCAGGCTCGATCCTAGGCCCCACACTCTTCTCAATTTACATCAACATAGCTCAAGCAGTAGAAAGCTCTCTCATCCATTTATATGCAGACGATACAGTCTTACACTCAGCTGGTCCCTCCACGGATTTTGTGTTAAATGCTCTACAACAAAGCTTTCTTAGTGTCCAACAAGCTTTCTCTGCCCTTAACCTTGTTCTGAACAACTCAAAAACAAAGGTAATGTGGTTTGGTAAGAAGAATGCCCCTCTCCCCACTGGTGTGATTACTACCTCTGAGGGTTTAGAGCTTGAGGTAGTCACCTCATACAAGTACTTGGGAGTATGGCTAGACGGTACACTGTCTTTCTCTCAGCACATATCAAAGCTGCAGGCTGAGGTTAAAATCTATACTTGGTTTCCTCTTTCACCCCAGCTGCCAAACTAACCCTGATTCAGATGACCATCCTTCCAATGCTAGATTACAGAGACACAATTTATAGATCGGCAGGTAAGGGTGCTCTCGAGCGGCTAGATGTTCGTTACCATTCGGACGTCAGATTTGCCACCAATTCTCCTTATAGGACACATCACTGCACTCTATACTACTCTGTAAACTGGTCATCTCTGTATACTCGTCGCAAGACCCACTGGTTAGGCCTCACTCCCCCCTATCTT